>NW_027500850.1:0-29704 GCF_021521415.1 Bidens hawaiensis
GGTGCAACCCTAGTTAGGGGCGCTGACCCTTGGATCTCGTAGAGCCAACCCTTAGACCCATGTTAGGGTGCTACCATTTTGGCACTCCAAGGGGCTACACCTTACAACTTAAGAGGTTCCTTAGTGCCTGAAATCACAAGAATCCTAATTGAACTTGTATTCAACACTTTCTAACTTGCATTAATGTTTACTATGACCTCTCATATCGTCATCAATTAAATCCCAGTTGCACAATATATGTTGGCGACACTAAAAACATCAACAATTTATCATTGCCACTCAAACATACTATAATTTGGGTTTTTCTTTTGATGTAATGAGTATTCTTATTTGATTGAAGCTACAACTCAGAATAACCTCATTTGTTTGAATTATGATACAAATAACTGTATTCGCGCATTGTGGCGAAGAGGGTTAATTACACTACATGCTCGAAAGCTATTGTGTGTTGCGCCTGGAAGTCGGTCGGCATCTGATCAATTTGTTACGTGTTAACGTTTATGACAAAAGTTTCATTACAAAAGTTGAGGGGATAAAAGTTAAATACGTAAGTTGAAAGTACAAAAGTTTAAGTGGGTGTTTGGGGTTGCTTATTTTTTGTTTTTTTGCTTTTGAAGAGGCAAAATTCAAAATGCCCCTCTAAAAACACATAAAAGCACCAATTAACATGCCCTAAGTACCAAGTTAACGGACAAAAAGTAAATATATGTTAAACTAGAGTTAAGGGCCAAAAAATATACATGTGTAACTTTTATAACAAACATGTAATGTGAAAAAGCTTGTAATTGAAGTTGAATGGTCAAAATATATATGCAAAACTTTTATGATAAAAGTCTATTTAACTTAACTTAGGTTTTCATTAATATAGTTATTATAATGAAAGTCAAACTATCACGATATGTCGATTGGTCTTTAAATTGATGGTTTTGGACTTTTGGTAAATTTCATTCTTTGCATGGGAGATGATTCAACCCTCTTTATATCGAATGGGTGACACATAAGTCAGTACGCTACTCATTTAGCTTTGGATTAATAAACACGTTCGGAGTATTACTCTCAGGATTAGCATGCCCGAAGCCAAGAGTTCTTATTTAGTTTTTTCTTGTCGAACGACGAAATAACAACTCCTAAAATCAATTAATGAAATTCATATATTGCTCACTTTATTGAACTCGAACCCACATCAATGATGAGGATAAACAACAGTAACCACTAAACGAAGAGACTATCGACCTGTAATTATCTAGTTAAATATATAAATTAATCTCACGCGACTAGTTTTATACCTCATTTGTAGCAATTCATAAACTATTAGAACTAATAAATTCGTTCAAACATAAATCCATCATATAGTTCAATTTTGTTTAGGGTAACCGTAAAGACCTGTTATTGGAAAAGTAATTGCATCATGGTCTCACCAACCCCTACTTATTAATGTTATCGGTCAAATGCAACTTGTATTGGGTGAATTTGACACCTCTACTAGAAAGACTTAAATACGTAATTTAAAACCTTATATTCTACCTAGATATATATAAAGATAAAAATTTGTAATTGTTTTGGTGGTTTACACAAGTTTTGAATCACTTCCTAATAATGTTAGCAAATCATCTTACCTTCGATTTGTACATGATTTAGTCTCTCTATAGAACCGTATGTGGAAATCCAGAGAGTTAGCGAGCCTCTTGCGACCTTTGACCTTATCAATATTTCCCTTTAAAATTTAAATATCTTACCTTTGACCAAATGAATATTTCCCTTTAAATATCTTTCTAGATCTTCAAGTTTGTATAGATAGCATAACAAGTCCCTTAACTTGCCAACACGTCACATGAGCACCAAATCTCAAAATGATTAAACATCGAGTAATATCACATTCACTATAAAAAAAACCGTAATATTAAGTATACTCATTTTCATATGGTCACAATCTCACATAAAGTCATAAACACACTTCACTTACATAATAACTTACTTATATAATAACTTAGTTTATGATAGTTATAAACGAAAGAAGAGAGATTATTTTGTGAAACAACGACATACCAACAATATTTAGTATGGATAATAGAGTTTACGGAGAAAAAAAGAATAGGAAACTTCATTCTTATTGATGTATATAATAACAAATTCAAGAGCCGGTATATATAGCAAAACATATAGAACATCATTCTTTCTACTCTTTCTTTTCTCTCTGTGAAGAGGTAGGTCCCAGCAGAGCCCAGTTGGACCCGCAAGACTCACCTTGAACAGGGACGTCTGCGCAACGACCAACTGCTCCCGCAGGACCCACCATGCTCAGAGAAAACCTTACGCGCATTACGCCAGCTGTACCCGCAGGGAAAGCCTCCCAATGGTGAAGTACCCCGCCTGTTCCCACAGTTGCGGATACAAGCCATCAGGGAAGGCTACCCGCACTAACAGCAAGGCTACACGCACAAGGCACTAGCTACTTCAGTAGTCACATGAAGGAATGAGCAAGGCGGGAATACTCCCGCCTAAATGAGCCAGTCCGTATGCTTCTGGAAGATCTTTTGTACTATACCTACTAAGGTATGGGCAGAACAGACGATCTGACCAGAACAGCCCATGAACCAATCACAGGGTGACAGCTCACCGACAACAGTACGAGGAGGAGCACCCTCTAGTACTGTTTGTCATTATTAGCCGCTGCCTACTCACCAACCCTTACTATGGGACGTGCGCAGCCTACAGTTGGTGGAACAGTGCATAGCCGGCAGTAAAGGAACAGTGTACAGCCGACCTTGTTACTGTCGGCCGTAGTCTATCCACCAACCAGCATGGCCTGTGCGTAGTCCACTGTTGGTAGAACAGGAATACTATTCAGCCGGCTGTACCTTCTAGGAAACCTACCTTCGGCTATAAATACTCCAACACCTTGGAATGGTAAGGACATCATCTGATATCTCGTTATCTTATCTAGCAATCTCTTAATATACACTTATATTCAGAGCAATCTAGTCTGATTCTCACGCCGGAGGGTGGTCACAAGGAGGAACCCCCCCTTCTCAGTGACGAGCTTACGGTGTCTGTTTTGCAGGTCATCTGAAGAACAACCTTCTCTGCTGAACCTCATCCTCGTGGGAAACATTACTTAACCCACAGATTATCCGCAATCTGTCCTGGGTCACTTAGTGTTTCTTCATTGGCGCCATCCGTGCATAAAAGCTAGAACTAATTCTTAGTTTTTTCAAAAATTTCTGAAGAAATGGTTAACGTTACTCCGGTCCAAAGGCCAGTAAGCGACCAAGAAACCCCGGTAACCACAACCCCAGCAACTGGGGGGAACACCGGCGGTTATACAAATATTACGAACACTACCCCGGTTACCCAAGCCGGGGCAAGTGCAGTAAACAATATTCCACTGGGATTCACTGATGCCCAGTTGGAAAAACGAACGAGGGTCCCTCGCCAAACACTAGATCAAGTTAAGGCGTGGGCCGAAGCACGTCAGAAAGAGTTCCAAGCTGAGTTGGATGAACGCTTGCGTTCAGTTCAACAGGCTGACGAATTCGGCAGTACTCGCCAACATCTCAATATGAACAGTGAGTGCGAGTACTCTGACGATGAGCGGGAAGAATCCGATACCGATGCAAACCCTCTCCATAAGGCAAAAGGGAAGCGTAAGGAAACGGACTTCCAACCGACAAGGAATTTTGGGGAAGCCTTTAAACCAACGAATGCGGAGAGAAACCCGCGGGACTTCTCCAAAACCTTCAGATCAACTGCTGCAAATGCAGGAAAGTCAAAGTTTGCAAGGGACATTGCGGAAGCAATCGCCCCGAGAAGTGCCAAACAAATGTCCAACATTTGCACTTATGATGGTCTATCCGACCCAGACGACCACTTGAACAGATTCATCGCGGGGGCGACCGTCAGTAACTGGACGGAACCCACGTGGTGTTATATGTTCCAGATGACTCTGGTTGGAGCGGCCAGGGCATGGTTCGATCGTTTACCGGTCCACCACATATATGATTGGGAGGACTTTCAGAACAAGTTCAGCCAACACTTCAGCCAACAAAGGAAATATACTGAAGAACAGTAGACGATCCTCAACTGCGTTAGAGAGGAGGATGAATCTTTACTAGACTTCATCACTCGCTTCAACTCCAAAAAGCTAAGTCTGGGCAGCATAAGTGAAGATCTTGTTCGCGCCGCTTTCATCCAGGGCGCCGAATACCCAGAGCTTATCCGCACATTGACGGGTAAGGACGGCATGCCATCCACATGGGATGCCATCATGACGGCGGCCAAGCGCTTTGCCGAGACGGAGAAGCAACTGGGAAGGGATCTTCCCCAGAGTACACACCTCTACACGCAAAGAACTAGAGAAAACAATGTTCGGATCGCCCGGCAGAACAAAAAGAGGAAGCTAGGTATTTGGCAGTCAAGGGTAAACTTTGACACCTCATCCAGCTCTCACCCTCTTGTTGGCGGAAGAAATAACACACACCCTTCAAGCCAAAAACACCGGTGGACGCCACTCACCAAAAGCGTCACGGAGATATTTGCCACTGAAAAGCTACCATGGCCAAAAGCTCCAATGATCCGGCAGCGACCTAATGCGGATCAGAGTAAATCCTGTGACTTCCACGGGACAAAAGGTCATAGTACGGAAGAGTGTACATCCTTGAAGGATATTGTTGAAGCATTCGTCAAGGATGGAAGACTGGCACACCTGGTGGCATCAATCAAGAAGGGAGGAAGGAACGATAACCGGTACCGAGGCAACGGACGAAAGCCCATTGACATCAGCATCAACATGGTTCATGGTAAGATCATAGAAAGAAAAAGGCGAACGACAGAACCATGCGCGTGGAAAGAAGCTGAGGTGAGCTTCCCGCGAGTGCCAGGAGGACCCAGCAAAGAAGGCCCTATCGTCATCAAAAGCCAGCTGGGGCACTACATCACTTCTCGCACTCTTGCTGACAACGGCGCCTCATCAACGGTGATGTACAGGCAGTTCTTCGACAAGCTAGATGACGAAGACAATGAACGCCTGGAAACGATCTGCGCCTCGATGGAAGGGTTCGATGGCAGCACAAACACCCCCCTGGGTATCCTATCTTTCCCCGTCACTCTTACGGACGGGAATCACTCACGCACAGAAGACGTGGATTTTGTCGTAATGAGGAAGCCACACCACACATACGACATTCTCTTCGGAAGAGACGGGATGGCAAGATTCAACGCCGTGGTATCCTCAGTCCACGACATGATGGGATGGCCAACAGCTGAGGGTGTAGCGATGATCACCGGCATTCCCCAGGTATGCATCGCATCTGTCTCATCTAAACCCAAACCAAAGATGGCTAAACCAACCATCACCGAACAAGAAAGATGGGCCTTCAACGGCAAATACCCTGACCAGGCCGTTTCCATTGGCCCAACAGTTGTTGATCCCACACGCACCTTACTCAAGCGCTTATTACGGAAAAACGCTGACATCTTCGCGTGGACACCAGCTGACATGACTGGTGTACCCCGAAGTAAGGCAGAGCATAAGCTAAAATGCGATCCGGCTGTTACGCCAATCGTACAAAAGCGCAGAGTAATGGGGCCAGAACAAACTAACGCGTGTAGAACCCAAGTCAAGGAACTCCTTGACGCAGGCATCGTACGCGTTAGTAGATATCAAACATGGGTTGCAAATCCCGTTATAGTACCGAAGAATAACAAACAATGGCGCATGTGCATAGATTTCAAGGACTTGAACAAAGCATGCCCCAAAGATTGTTATCCGTTACCCGAAATTGATCTTAAGGTGGATTCGTTGGCACCGTTTCGCCTTAAATGCTTCCTGGACGCGTATAAGGGGTACCATCAAATCCACATGGCCGTTGATGATCAGGACAAAACCGCTTTTCGGACGCCCGATGGCACATTTTGTTACCAAATGATGCCATTCGGACTTAAGAATGCCGGGTCCACATACCAACGCCTGATGGACAACCAGTTTCATGCCCAAATTGGGAGGAACTTGGAAGTCTACATGGATGACTTGGTCATCAAAAGCCCTGACGCAGAAGCGATGTTGAAAGACATCGAATAAACTTTCAACACGCTCAGGAAGATAAATATGAAGCTCAACCCGAGCAAGTGTGCCTTTGGAATGGAAGAAGGGAAGTTCTTGGGGGTCATCGTCAGTAAAGATGGCTTCAGAGCGAACCCTGAAAAGGTCGAAGCCATTATCAAAATGGAATCACCTACTACCATCAAACAGGCTCAGACACTGAATGGACGACTAGTGGCACTTAATCGCTTTTTGGCAAACCACGCGGATAAGTCGTTTCCTTTCGTGTCAACGTTGAGAAACTGTTTAAAGAAAACGCACTTCCGCTGGACACCAGAAGCGGAAGCAGCTTTTCAGGAAATTCGGTCACGCTTGATCGAACTCCCAACGCTAACAGCACCAAAAGCGGGAGAGGAGTTAATCTTATACATTTCCGCAACAGATAGAGCAACCGGGGCAGTCCTGCTAGTAGAGCGAAAAGGCATCCAGATGCCAATCTATTATGTCAGCCGTATCCTAACAGACGTAGAAACCCGGTACTCTACCCTCGAAAAATTAGTCTTAGCACTTATACACGCTTCACGCAGGTTAAGACGATATTTCCAGGGTCACCCAATCACCATTCTCTCCAACTTCAAACTTGCAAACGTTCTAGGCAAACCCGAGTTATCGGGACGCCTAGCCAAATGGGCAATTGAGTTGGGGAGTACGCGATAAAGTATAAGCCAAGACCAGCCATAAAAGGCCAGGTTTTGGCCGACTTTATTGCGGAAGTGCCTGCATCGCGGGAAAAAGAGTGCCAGGAAGAGTCTCAACCCTCTCCAGCACAAGACATCAATGATGTCTGGCGACTCTACACTGATGGAGCAGCCAGTAACGAGGGTTCAGGCGCAGGGCTGAAACTAACCAACCCAGCAGGCCAAGAATACACTTACGCTATTCGACTGGATTTTCCAAGTACGAATAACGAAGCCGAGTATGAGGCATTCTTGGCTGGGCTGAGAATTGCGCGTAAGATGGGAGTGAAACACTTGGAAGCCCACGTGGATTCCATGTTAGTAGCCAATCAAATCAACGGGACGTACACGGCCGTGAACGACACAATGGCCCTGTACCTCGCACAAGCAAAATCCCTCATGCGCGATTTCAACGACTGCAAAGTCATACACGTCAAGCGAAGTGAAAACAAATATGCGGATGCGTTAAGCAAGCTTGCATCATTAGCCTTCACCCACTTAGGAAAGGACATCCGCATTGAACTCCTCGAGACACCTTCGGTCCCGCACAAGGAAATTTGTGTCATCCAAACCGGCACAGAAACGTGGATGACACCAATAATAAAATACCTTGCGGCAGGTACACTACCAGAGTCAAAAACACAGGCAAGAAAACTACGCTGTAAAGCACTGAATTATCAACTCATCGATAACATCCTTTACAGACGTAACTTTCTTGGCCCACTCTTAAGATGCGTGGACAACCAAGATGCTGACTACCTCCTAAGGGAAGTACACGAAGGCATCTGTGGAGTACACGCAGGTCCCCGCGCTGTTGTAGCTAAGCTAAACAATGCGGGATACTTTTGGCCGGGGATGCATACGGATGCGCTGGCATACATCAGAAAATGCAGGTCTTGCCAGCTCTACGCACCCAACACGCACCGCCGGAAGAATGAACTTGTTCCAGTCACCTCTTCATGGCCATTTCAGAAGTGGGCCATCGATGTGACAGGCCCATTTCCTACTGCAGCAGGAAATGTTCAGTTCCTAGTGGTAGCCATCGACTACTTCACCAAGTGGATAGAAGCAAAACCCTTAGCCCAAACAACCGCGAAACATATCAAAAAATTTATTTGGGAATTTATTATTTGTCGTTTTGGACTTCCACAGAATTTGGTGAGCGATAACGGCACCAACTTTGCTGACAAGAAGCTACAACAGTGGCTGAAAGAACTTCAAATCACCCACACCTTTACCTCAGTGGCACACCCGCAAGGTAATGGTGAGGTGGAAAGAGCAAATAAGAGCATCGTCGAAGGCATAAAGAAAAGACTCTTGGAACACAGATCCGGCTGGGTGGACGAGCTTCCGCACGTCCTTTGGGCAAACAGAACGCTGAAGAAGGCCAGTACGGGAGAAACCCCGTTCAGTCTCACTTATGGCACTGAAGCCATGGTCCCGGTCGAAATTGGTTTACCCTCACCAAGGGTCTTGATTCAGCCAGAAGACAATGATGCGGAAAGACGGTTAGATCTTATGCTAACCGAGGAACGCAGAGACTTAGCCGCAGTGCGTGAAGAGAACTACAAGCGACAAATGCAAAAGTACTACAACACGCGGGTAAAACTCTGCAACTTCAATGTAGGAGACTACATACTGCGTAACAACGAGGCTTCGAACCAAGAACGCCCAGGAAAGCTGGCCCCGGTCTGGGAAGGGCCATACATTATCAAAGAAGTTCTGGGAAAGGGCGCGTACCGGCTCGAAAGGCTCGATGGCACTCCCATCCCAAGAACATGGAATGGAGCTCAATTACGCAAATGTTATATGTAGATCAATTCCAAACTTGTAAAGAAAAGGCCTAGAGCCACTTCTAATGGAAATGATTCTCCTTTCACAATGTGTTGATAGCCTTACCTTTATACTTATGAACTTCCCACACTGATGTGCCGGTATTCACCGCATAAATAGGGGAAGAAGTAAGTCGTTACGTGTGGAAGGCGGCAAAACCCGCATAAACACAACGGTAAAAATTTCAAGTTTTAAGGAAAACCTACACGCAGGTCAGATGTAAGTAAAGTTTAGCCATCCTTGTAAGTGCAAGTGACGGTCTTACCCGCACAATCACGAACAAGGAGGCAAAACTTCAACCTATCATCTACCACGTTCAAAGGTTAACTTATTCTGAACACTTAGAAAATTTCAAAGGAAAAGATGAGGAAAACTTCCACGCAGGTCAGATATAAGTAAAGTTAAGCCATCCTACTAAGTGTAAGTGACGGTCATACCCGCACAATCATGAAAGAGGAAGCGAAACAAACTTATAATTTGCCACGTTAAAAAGTTAACTTATCTAAGTACTAAAGAAATTGCTAAGTTAGATCAAAACATGCGTAAAATAAACAAGGCAAAGAACTAACACAATCTTTATTCCATCAAATTCAAATATTACAAAGATTGTTGGGTGCATACCCGCATACAAAAGAAGCTATACAAAAGCAAAAATCTACGCTAATGGTGGAAAGGGATCTTCAGAATCAAGCTTCAGGACCACTTCCACTTGGACCCGCTCCATCAGTAGAGCGTGGTGGTTCAAGGAAAGCTTTAAGGATATCTAGCCCATCATCAGCAGCAGCGACTTCATTCACCTTCTCCACCACCGGATGCGGGAAGGTGGCATACTGGTTCACTGCTTGGTCATAAACAGCTTCAGTATCCACATCATACAAAGGGAAGTTGGAAGGCGGGATGCCTTTCTCAACAAACCCTAGACCAAGCAGGAAGCCGGCCTTTTCCCCATCCTCATGAGAAGCGTTGAGGGCTGTGCTCATAGCATCGTCATAAGACGTCTCCGTGAAGACCCGATGCACAACCTACAAAAATAGTACAAGTATCAAAAACCTTTTCTATTTACAAAGAAAAGCTTAAAGACATGAAAAGCTTATCTGAGACAACGCTTCTCGAAGAAGCCATTCCTTGGCAACCAGAGCTTCTTGGAGGGCGGCTTGAGCTTGGGTACAGGCGCGTTCGGCTTCACTTTTATTGAGGTTGGCAAGCAACACTTCCTTTGCAGCAGCCTCTTCGACGCCCTTTAGCTTCCGCTCAGTGTGGTCAAGCACGCCCCTCTGGTCCAGGATCTCTTGGAGCTTCTTCGCGTCCTCCATCGCCAAGGCATCATGAGCCTGTTGGAGCGCCTCTAATTTAGCTTTAAGTTCCTCATTCTCGAGGCGTAGAGGCTCAGCAACAGCTTTAGCCTTGGTGGCCCTTTCAGTTGCGTTCCTAGCAGTTTCCTTAGCCAGCCGAAGCTGTTCGTTAACAGCTTGGGCAGCCTTGGAACGGGCCTCGAGACGGGCCTGAACCTCAACTTCAAGGGCCTTCAACGCCTTCTCCTTCTCCGCAGCCGCGGCGGAGAGCCTCCTATTCTCCTCCCGGACAGCCCGCGCCTGAGCTACTTCTTGAATGCGAGCTGCTTTTAACTTGTCGTTTTCACGACAAAGCAGCTCGACGCGAGGCTGCATCCGGGCCAGGAGAACCCGAAGCTCATTGCTTAGCCTACCCTCCTGGTAGCTAGCCATGGTTTCCCCCAACGCACCACTGGGAGCTGCGTGACGAGCCCACTCCACAGGTGTGCGAAGGGTTGTTCCTCGGCGGATGTTCCATCGTGGAACATACACTTCATTGGAATCCGACACTGCAAAAAACAAAAAGCAGTTAGGAAAAGATGATATATAAAAAAAAAAAAAAAAAAAAGAAAATAACAGGCCAAGAGAACCCTACGCACCTGTAGGGTCAATAACAGGCCGATAGCCGCCCAACCCGTCACCTGAACCCAAGGGAAATCCGTCCAAGAGGTCAGGTAGATGGGAAGGAGGCAGAGGTTGGCAAGAAGCCCCATGCATACCTGAAGGATCGGCCGTCGATGCCGATGACGGAGGAGGCATGGTGAAGTCCGCCGCGGTCGCCGCTGTGGAGTCCGCAGCAAAAGTAACCGCCGGCTCAGTGAAAGATGCGGTAAAAATGGCACTGACAGCCGGCGGTGATGTCGTCACAGCTGGAACAGTTGGCTCAATGGAATGAGCAACTAAACCAGCGGAAGCAGGCGCAGCCGCCTGGGTCGTCGCCTCAGGTAGGCTGACCAAGCCTACCGTCATGGGCGGAGGGGTACTCCTCCCCGCTCCACCCTGGAATGCGTCAACATCCACGCCTGCACAAAGAAGAAGTATTAATGACGGAAAGCTATGCAGTTAAAAATATAGTTTTTACTTACGGGTTTTCTTGAGCCTAAAAGTGCGGACAGGCGGGGATGAACCCGATGGAGCCGGCCTCTTCACGCCGGTCACCGTTGTCATCCTAGGCTCTCCGGAGGTGACAATCGTCGCAGTGGTCTTATCACCACCGGGGTTCCCCGCCACCTCCTCGCTCTCGGCCTCTGAGTCAGACCAAGGCACTGGATCGGCAGTGGAGGCCACCTTCTCCTTCCCCTTCCCGCCGGCAGCCTTCTTCTTCCGCACCAACGGAGGACCATCTGCGGATTCCTCATCAGAACATACGATTAGAGGAATTCCAGCAGAGGTTTCAACATTGAGGGGTCGAGGGTTGAATAGCGCCTTACCTGGCCGCCTGGCGCTCAGGATCTCGTGGCCTAGCGGGTAGACCTCCACGAACCGATCCGACGTTTGTTCTAGGATGGGCAACTCGTTCTCGTCTAGAGCGCGAGTACCCATCCGAGCGGGACTGTCAGCCTCCCGCGGATACATGAGCGACTGCAAGTCGTTCCCCTCTGAAATAAACAGGAAAGAAGTTAGAAGAGATTCTAAATCAACAAAAAGAAACAGAGCATACCGTAAGGAACAGAGTTCGAACCGTATTCAAGGACGATTGGGATCTTTTGCGCATCCGCATCCTTCCACACCCGGCTCATCCCGAGCATCACCATCCCGGACTCCGCAAACCGGTAAACCGGAGATTGGACTCGGGATATCTTCGAGAACCATTCCGCCTCCTGGTAGTTGGAGGCGTGAAGGTTGGGAAGTGCTTGCCCATTCTTGAATTTCATGGCAAGGGGGATGGCGCGAGCGGAGATGTAGAAGAACTCTCGCTTCCACGAGCGAAGACTACGCTCGGTTGCGCAAATCTTCAAACCCTTAATCCGGGTTCTCAGCGTATACCACCCCTGGATGCACCTCCAAGAGTAGAAGGAAATCAGGCGGTCGACATAGGGCTCAATGCCCAGAATCCGGCACACCCACTCGAAGTGGCGAATCTTCGCGATCGCCATCGGGTGCACCTCGGTCAGGTGCACACCGTGCCTCTCCAGGACACAGTACACAAACTTTGTCAATGGGAACCTAAGATTCCCATAAACAAAGAATGCAGCATATACCCCGA
Organism: Bidens hawaiensis; assembly: GCF_021521415.1. NCBI lineage: Eukaryota > Viridiplantae > Streptophyta > Magnoliopsida > Asterales > Asteraceae > Bidens > Bidens hawaiensis. Next base: position 12,145 of record NW_027500850.1, read on the forward strand.
TCTTGCCACTGGGGGCATCATACACCGTCTGATGGGGTTCAGGAAACTCAGGCTCGAGAGACTCGAGCATGAACTTCCTGACGATGTACTGATATAGATCGACAGGCAGAGCACACTGGCACTCGCCAGCAGTACTCTTGTCATCGACAAACACCCCAGCCTCCTTGGGCTGTAGATTCGAGATCACGAGAAGACATCTTGCAGATGAAAGAAGAAAACGATTTCAAGAGAATGCTCGACTGAAAGGTGAGTATTCGCCGGAAATCGTTTTGAAGATGAAGAGAAGAGTGAAAGTGTGGATTACAAAGAACCCTCTCCCCCTTTATATACTAATCGCAATTAATGCGATGAATTTAATGCGGAGGAGAGAGAAATCGAAGGTGCAATGAAACTATGACACGTGGCAAAAAGCAAGCTGGCAACAGCTGTTGAAAGGACGCGTACCATTAATTTCGCGGCTACGCGCCCGAAAAATTGCGCCCACGCGCCTGAAAAAGCGTCTGGAATGACCAGGTACTGTCACGTCACCATAACTTCCTGCACGTCCTGACACAGTCAGAATAAACCGTCGCACGACGTTTCAGAGGTTTGGACTGTTCTTATCTTTTCACCAACTCTTCGAATTTCAAAAAAAATTCAAAAAGATTCAAAAGTAAGCGGGAAAATACCCCTTACCTTGGCAACCAAGTAACCATAAGACGGGTGCGGGTACAGTGTCAAGGCAAAACCCTTCACATACTTAGCACCCGCAGGGAATTGACGCCAGGAATACCTTGGAAGTAAAGTAACCGTAAGACGAGTGCGGGTACAGTGTCAAGGCAAAACCCTTCACATACTTAGCACTCTGCAGGGAATTCAAACCAAGAAGGATCTTCTGGGCCATGCTTGCGGAAACGGGAATAACATCCCCGCATGACGGGAACGTCGAGAACTATATTGTTTGAAACTCCAAGAAGGAATTGGTGGTTTTAGCATAATTGATCAATATTGTTATTAGGTTGTTAATTTGTTATACTTAACCAACTCATTAATAGAAAACTTTTGTGCACGTGATAAAAATCTTGTATCTATGTATTTTAAGCTTTTATTAGTATATAGTTACGTATATAATATACATCAAAAAGGTTTTGTTATATTCTCCTTTTCTAAATTCTAAATACTATATTTAGGTTGTTAAAATAATTATAATACTATATTTAGGGGCGGACCTACATAGGTTGTTAGCGGTCTACGGTAACCCACTAGTTTTGAAACACTTTAATAGATTTTGGGATTCTTAAGAAGGTATACACGTTTGTTTCGTTTAAGCGTCTGAAGATGGAGAGTTATCGAAATTTAATTGATACGTGCAATAAAGTATAAGTCCTTTTATTTTCAAATCTATGGTTTTTTTTCCTATAATAAGTATTTTAATTGCTAATATTAATAAAAAATTAAAAATAATGAGTGTTTTGTTTGCGCATGTATTAGACTCTAATCCAGTTCATATTGGCATCACTATGTGATAAATACTTTCAACATGATTCTCGATACACAAATTCAGTAGTTGAAACCCGTTTTAACAAGGTAACAACTGACTTGCTTATGTTATTCGTATTTTTTATTATGTGATGGTTAAGATTGGGTGTTGTGGACAAGAAAAGGTGTCATCCTTGCCATGTAGGCAGGATGGCGCCTAGCACACTGCCCCGACCATCTCTCAACGGTGCCATCCCCCTCTCAGCGCCATCTAATGGCGTAATGAACTTAGATGTTGTGTAAAGGTGGGGCCCCTTTCTTTCTAGCTATCTCTTTCAATCATCTTTGCTAAATAAAACAAATTTTAAAGAATAGCAAAACATATGAAGAAGAACCTATTCATCATCGTGAGGAAAACTGTCAGCGCCTAGCCTAGGGTAGAGGTGTATAAATCAGGTATTATGAAAAACCGGGTTCGGGTATGGAACCGGGTTCAGGTATGATCGGGTATTGAAAAATCGGGTATTAACAATAATCGGGTCGGGTATTGGCTTGAAAAACCATACCCTGTGTACCGGGTTCGGGTAGGGTATTGAACCGGGTCTTTAATACCCGGGTATTTGAGGACCCTATTTTCGGGTATTGAAAAAAACCCGTTTTATGGGTTTTAAATACCCTATTTTCCGGGTATTAAAAAAAACCCATTTTCTACAGTTTTTTTTCTTTTAACGAGCCTGCTTCATTTTTTTATCCTAACTCCATTTTTTTGCATACAAACTTTAAAGTTCATTCAAACATACATAAACAACTAAACAATGATACAAAAAACATATATTTTATGTGTTTTCAGTTGTTGTTTGGTATATCAAAAGGTGTTGCTCTAAACAAGTATTTATATCATATATGTGCTTCAAAAAAGATCCGTTGGAGAACGACTATAAATCTGTGGACAGTCACACAAAAACATGTGCACAAACACTAATATCCTAGCATGTAAAAAATCCGGTTCGGGTATGCAAAAAACCCGGGTTTCGGGTATAACTAGAACCGGGTTTCGGGTATAGTATAAACCGGGTTTCTGGTTTCGGGTATACCTAGAACCGGGTTTCGGGTATTATCGGGTTAGATCGGGTACGGGTTCGGGTTTCAACATTGAAAGTCATACCCTATCCGTACCCTACGGGTAGGGTCGGGTTCGGGTATTAAAAACCCGTGTTTTAGAAAAACCGGTTCCGGGTTTTTTTCCGGGTTCGGGTTTTTTGTGCACCTCTAGCCTAGGGTATAAACTTAGTTGTGAAGTTATGATGACTAATGTTTAATCAAATGGGCTTCACATTTGAGCATCTATAGATTTGAAATGGGCTTTTTATTAAAATGAGAATTTAAGTTGTTGCATAGAGGTGAACAGAAAACCCGTATCCGGAACCGAATCCTAAAAAACCCGGAACCGTTTTTAAAAACATATTATTAAGTAAATAATTTGTATTTAAGTGAATTTATGGTTTTTGTAATATAGTTTAATTAAAGCAAATTTAAATTTTAAACAAATTTAAAAATGAATAAAATTATTACAAATTCAAAACCGGTTTAATACCTGGTCATACCTGGACACATACCCGGTTCTAATACCCGAACCCGATCATACCCTACCCGGGTACATAGGGTTGAGTTTTTCTCCTCAAAACCTACCCAATTTCTCTCAATATCCGATGAACCCGAACCTGGTTCCATACCCAAACCGGGGTATTAGAAAAAACCCGATTTGTTCATCTCTAGTCGTATTGTATTATTTAACATTTTTTTTATTTTAATTTATAGCCTGTTTTTTCAATTTGAACTTTGGCACTTATTTTTATATAATACGTGGGGTGCATAAAACCATTAAAGATGGTTGATATGAAACCTTTGAAAGATAGTTAATACCGTGGCATGAAGTAAACCTGTTTTACGTTTTCACATACGATGAATAATAAATCAAATATTCTTTAGGCAACTATCAATTGGGTAATGTATTGTGTACATGGTGATTGCCGCCGATGCCTTTTTCATTGTTTTGTTAAAGGCGTTTCTGGACTCTAGTTGAGTGGTTGTGACATGGCTGTTGTTTGGGTGGATGTCACGGGAAGAGCTGGTGTTGTTTGAAAGATTCTATTAACATATATGAAAGGCATCTATTTTGAGTTGCAGCTGCAGAAGTCTAGTTATTCCTCTAATAACAAATGACTGTGAATCAAATAAAATAATTATAACTTATATAGGTTTTGAAATAAAAATGCAACTAAAGTACAAAAAGCAACAGTCACTATGGAATTTAGAGTATTAAAAAGAGATTATTAACAATAACCGTTAACCTTAACTTATAATTAAAGTGCACATGTTATGCGTGTATAAACGATAATGCATAACACCTAAACCGATTACCTCTTAGCAAAGTCATTAAAATCTGTAGCAATAAATGTTTTCGACTACAATATTGCTAGTTATAGCTTTAAAAAGAAAAGAAAACAACCTACATAAAGCCATAAATCAAATGATGACACATAAATTCGTTTTAAGACATAATTTTCTTCAACAAATACAGGTCTGAAAGCTCATGTAGTCTACCAACTCATCTGATACAAACAAAGCAAAGACAAAAAGTTCACCAAAAAACAAATAACAAAACTCAATCCTTCATGGTGGAAATTGAACGAATGCTTACTCATATGTTTAGCAAATTGCATTGGATGGGAAGAACGCATGGTTTCCATCTTTGCATATTAACACAAACAAACCCTAGAACTCAGATTAAGATCCTAATTTGAGTGAAAAATAGACCTGCGTAAACCCTAAGTTATCAGATTTCTTTTAAAAAACATTGCGACTCCACCTGAATGAACTATGAAGTCCTCGTGAGTATCAAGCGATTGATTTTGAATCATCATCGCCGTCACTGAATTGTCTAAATCCACACACCGTGAATGAAGTCCTAATTTGAGTCCCACCGCCTCAAATATCTCAACCAAAACCTGCAACCATGCCAGAACAAAAACCCCAAATTAAACCCTAATAAACACCACAAATAAAAAAAAATACCACCGATTTCGTTCAGTGTGAGTACCGATGTGGAAGGTTGGATCGATTTAGGGGGGTTTGTTGATGTAGACGGAGATGAACGTGCAATAGATTACATTAGAGAAGTTGAACAATGAACTTACAACACCTAATGCAAGATGTACAACTATAATGCATAAAAATGAGTCACCGACCCTTGATATTGTATACTATATAAATTTTATACTTTTATTTGTTGTATTTCATTAAAAAAAATTAAACAACACTTATTAAACGGCATTTGACACGTGGTATGATAATTAACAAAACTGAGTTATACCAGGAAGGCATAATACATAGGATTGCCTCTATAGCCTAATGACTTTAAATTGAGCCGGAGTATTTGTTTAATAAATTTTATTATTATGTTAATTTTGGACAGGAGAATCGTTTTGTAAAAGCGTAGACCGACTTCTTGTTCTTCTTCTATCGTCTTTGTTTTTCCTTACAATTTACTCATCACGACCAACTCCACCAGCTACACCACCGATCATCTATCTATTCTATTCCACCAAACACATGCTTAATCAATTTCAATTCCAATTCCAATTCCAATTCCAATTCCAATTCAATTAGCAGTAACAGTACGCATACCTCTTAATTACATCACCAAACGATGAAATTGGGTAAACAACAACAACAAGAACGACCACGTTTGACCTCGTCAATCAGAAGCAAAGCCGCTCATTTTGTCTCTGATCTCACCACCGTTATCCTCAATCCAATTTCCGATAAACCCTCTTCTGTAACTCGTCTCTTCTTATTAATTATTATTATTATTATTATTATTATTATTATATCCATTCCATCACGGCTTGCTTTAATTTTACGAATTTTTTAATATTTGGATTGTTGGGTTTTATCTTATGTTTGTGAAATTTGACTTCAATTGTTCATTAACGCGAATTTGAATTAATACAGCTTTAGGGTTAGGGTTTAGTAATGTATGAAATTGATGAAATTATATTATTTTACAATATTGTTTATATGATTCTGTTAGGGAAATGCGAGTAAAGAACCGAGGAGAAACACGCAGCAATGTAGTCAAGAAGACGATGTACCGGTGCTAGAAGACGGTCCGGATACATCTTCCTTCACTGCGTTTCTCTATTCGTTTTTATCCCCAGGTAGAACGGAAGAAACAGATCCCGAGTATGCAAATTGGAACGATAATCTCTCCAACAAAACCGATTCGTCATCGAAAGAAAATAGTAATAAGAAAGGTATTTTCTCGAGGGGGAAACAGTCAATTGGCAAGGCTTTTTCGCAGGCTGCTCGGTATGGTACTGGCTACCGGTTTCATTCGTCGGGTAAGGTGAATACGGAGTCGAAAGTTGATGATGGTAAAGAAACGGGAACACAATTCGGGTCGAATGAGGGGGTTGTTGTGCAAAAACTGAGCGGGCCTAAACTCCCAAACATGTCAGAGCCTTCACAGCTTATGACGGAAGACACACGGGCTGCTCTTTATGTTGCACTCCCGGTTCTCAGTCAAGGAAAGAAATGGGTCCTTCTGTATAGGTATATTATTTACGGTTGTATCGTGTAATGAAAGATTGGTAGTTATTTCATTATTTATTTATTTTTTTGTGTTTGGTTTTCATATACAGTACATGGAGGCATGGCATATCTTTGTCAACTTTGTATAGAAGGAGCAATCTTTGCCATGGGCTAAGTCTGCTGGTAAGTCCAAACGGGTCAGACCCGTAGACATGCCAAAATGACCCATATCCATTTAGGTTAATCTTTAAACTGAAACTTGATTGACGAATTCCAGGTTGTTGGAGACCGTAAAGGTGCGGTGTTTGGTGGTCTAGTTGAGGCACCCTTGAGACCATCAACCAAGAAAAGATATCAGGTATGCTTATTTGTGATACTCTTTTATAAAGTATATAATTATATATTGATTTAACTTTTTTTTTAAATCTTCATGGGCTGATGAATACTATACAGGGATCAAATGATACATTTGTTTTTACAAATACTCCTGGTTGTCCTGTTATATTTCGTCCAACAGGTACTGCTATTTTATAACAGATTCGCGTTAATAAGTTGTTTAGTTACAAACAGTTTATGAATCTTTTCTGTTCTGGTGTATTTAAGCAGGCATCAATCGGTATTTCACACTGTGTTCAACCGAGTATCTAGCACTTGGTGGTGGCAATCATTTTGCATTGTATCTCGATCATGATCTGTAAGAGTCTTGCTATCTTAATTCCTTTTGGTGACATAAATCCTCAACTATTTGGCTGTTGACATGTCTTTTATTGTTTTCTAGATTGAACGGGTCAAGTTTGGCCTCAGAAACATATGGTAACTCTTGTTTGTCACACACTCAAGATTTTGAAGTGAAGGAAATCGAGGTGCTCTCTCTTTCTCTCCCACACTGTAAAAGTAATTTGTATCCGTTTAATGTTAGAAATTTGGTTTGATTTGATGATGTTGAATGTATGCAGCTGTGGGGGTTTGTATATGCTTCAGAGTATGAAGAGACGATATCAATGTTGAGAACCGAGGCACCTGGGATTTGTCGTTGGTAGCATAACACGCTGGATGACATTTTGTATATATTTTGGCTTGGATTGTTTGGTTTCAAATATGAAAGACTTTTGGATTTACTATAAAGATTTAAAAGAGTCTTAAGGATTTTGTGTTATATTGAAAAAAAGGAGTTAACACGAAAGTATGTCTAGGTTTTCTTGTTGAATTGTATGTTCATTTGTATTTGGCTGCTTGTCAATACGGTGCTGTTACACATATATGACTAGTATTTGACAATAGCAATGGTGGTATTCACCGCCGAGGCGATGACAACAAAAAGAAGAACGATAGCGATAACAATAAAAATGGACGAAAACGATGGCTGTATACCAGTTAAATGGGCAGCCTTATAGTACGGAACAACTGAATAAGGAAAAAAAAACCTTTTCGGGGCCAGCTCTATTATTCATTAATATTATTTTTCTTATGATTTTAGTATGTGATAATAGAAATGATTTTCACATCGTCATTGTGGTTGATTTTGAGCATAAAACGAAGACGACTGATCTACACGTTTCATCTTCACCATGCGTTTTCAATTACAAAGCAAATAAGACTGATCCACATTAATCATCTCCACGCTGAGTTTTAAACTATAAGTTCAATGTTAAGTGTAGGAGATATTAATTTAAATTATTAATAGCTTATAAATAAATATAATATAGTTAAAATATATTTAAATATTATATAGTTGAGGGAAAAAAAATTAAAATACGAGTTTCATAAACAATAAATATATACAACTAAAATTAAAAGTAGTATAAAGCATAAATGTGATTGGTTATGAAGGTTCAAAATACGCTCAAGAAGATAAACTTTATTTGTGGTACCTCATGCATACGTCTTCAACATCCAACCAACTAGTAATTGCCAAATCTTTCATCTACATATCTAGAGCCATATTATGCAATATAGTGCATGCATACGTTTGTATCTTTTAATATATTCATGCTTGAAGAGGTAGGTCCCAGCAGAGCCCAGTTGGACCCGCAATACTCACCTTAAACAGGGACGTCTGCGCAGAGACCAACTGGATCCGCAGACCAACCATGCTCAGAGACGTGACGTCCTTACGCGCAGTACGCAAGCTGGTCCCGCAGGAAATGCCTCCCAATGGTGAAGGACTCCGCCTGTCCCCGCAGCCTCGGATACAATGTCACCACCGGCCCTGAGCGGCGGAAGCAGCCGGGCGCCGCGCGAGTGGGGATTGATACTTAAGCACGGGCCATTGCAAAACATTCAAAGATTTTTATTGCGCATGAGAAGTTAATACAAATACATTACATTGTTTAAGTATTACATAAAAACATCCAAGTACAAAAACTGAAGATTTTCTCGCCATATCCCCTTGCGCGGCGGGTAACCGTGCGCATCGAGGGGATAAAACCAAAATCTTCCAAAAAGCTTGTTTTAGATGTTCAGCGTGTGGTGCTCTAAGTGTGACTCCATGCGCTACCTAGTTATCTCCTGAAAGACACGTAAAAACATTTGAATCAGTATAAACTGAGTGAGTTCACAAGTTTTAGTAACTTGATAAATCGTATTGCATCATAATCATTCTGAAACATAATTCTGTTAGCATCATTAAAACACATGCTTGGTAAAACATAGTTCTATCAACATATTCTGATAAAATCGTTCCGCGGGTTACGCGCGAACATTTCTGGGAACTGTGCTCGTCTGTGTAAGTGGCGCTGCCACTACGAGCTAAAATAACGTAATACCGTCCCGCGGGTTACGCGCGGACACTTCTGGAAAACTGTGCTCGTCTGTGTAAGTGGCGCTGCCACTACGAGCGAATATATGCTGTAATACCGTCCCGCGGGTTACGCGCGGACGTTGTGCCGGAAAACAAGGCGCTCGTCTGCGTAAGAGGAGCGACCTCTACGAGCGGGCTTAATCCCATAGTACTGCCCCGTGACATGCTAGGCACTCGTCTGTGTAAGAGGTGCGACCCCTACGAGTGGGCGGATCAAACCAGCAGTCCCTACCCTTAGAGTTCCAATGGTAAAGTGATCACTTACTCGAATCTGGTGCACTATCATCGAAAAACCATAGATAACTGTTCGCATTGCTCATCATGAAACATAACTTAAACACGTAATCGTTTGCTTAGCTTGTAAGTATACCATGATAAAACATTATTTAAGTACGTGTCCCTCGCCCCGAAAACAGTTTAAAAGTAGTGAAAACAGTGAAAATAGGGGCTGTGAGACTCACCTGTGGTTCTTGTTAAGGGATTAATCGAGATTCGGGTTTTCTTGGTGTTGGCCTCGGAATCGAAGGTCTAGAATACGATTAAATAACAAATATATATATTAAGATCAAGATATAAGGGTTGGAAAGTAGATTTCAAGGTTATAATCTCGGCTTACCTAGTAACAGGATCGGAGCTGGAAACAACGGATGCTTGGGAAAAGATTAGTGCAAGTTTGTAGTTCTTTGAAGTGTGTTTTGGGTGATAATTTAGGCTACAAATTTATAGGCAAACTCAAGGGAACATAATCCCTTGCTTTAGGGAATTGTAATCTTTTGAAATGATGATAAGGTATGGAAATTATTATTATTTATTAAAAAGAGTAGAAAAGTAGATTAAAGATTCTGATTTGATATGGACAGGACATGCAGGGCTGTGGTTGGTGAGAGTGGGTGGCTGGCAGTTGACTTTTACAGTTTGCTTTTTCAGTGCTTTAGACAGTGTACAGTAAAAAGTAGAAGTTTTCTGAAACACGCAACCGCCCTCTTTTGGGCGGGGACAATTTCCTTAAATCTGATCATTTTGACTAAGTGTTCTGCGCGTATAACTTGGTGCGCATAGCTTCCTGCGTGTAGAACATTTCTTTGCTGCGGGTAGGTGCGTAACCTTCTCGCAGTTAGGGACATTTGAGTTTCATTTGTAGATTCTCCAGGTGGTTTTGGTATTTCAACATAGTGATCAGTCATGTTGAAGTCAATTCCATCCTGGAGCTTCAGACAAACTAGCTCTCAACGTTCCCGCCATGCGGGTAGGTTAGTTCCCTTCCGCACGCGCATAAACGATGTAGGATGCACCCGCCTTAGCATCATGCGGGATGGTCAACCCATAGACAACATAACGTTTAAGTTACATGAAAACATAAGGCCAAAACGTTCACGCATGGCGCATATAACATATGCTCACGCTGGTTCTTAACATGGTGCGCTCGCGCAGGGCGCACATAACACATGCACGCGCTGACTAACATGGCGCGCTCGCGCAGGGCAAACATAAATGTCCGCGCTGATTCTAACATATTCTCGCGCCGGGCGCACATAATGTGCCCGCGCTGATTCTTAACATAGCGCGCTCGCGCAGGGCGCACATAACAAATGCACGCGCTGACTAACATGGCGCGCATAATATTTACAATCACCTAATTATTAGGTTGATTACTTAGTTTAAGGGGTTGGGAATTTACCGGGTGTCACATTCTCCCCTCGTTAAACGAATTTCGTCCCGAAATTTAAGAGACGTTGCTGGCAGAAGCCATGTTCTGAAAGAGGTGTGGGTATTTTATGCGCATCTGATCTTCTCTTTCCCAAGTGAATTCAGGCCCACGCCTTGAGTTCCATTGAACTTTTACCAACTTGATTCTGCTTCTGCGCAACCTTTGTTCTTTCCAATCGGTTACTGCTATAGGCTCTTCTACGAAGTGCAGCTGTTTGTCAATATGAATTTCTTCCACCGGTAAAATCAACGTTTCGTCAGATAAACATTTCTTGAGGTTGGATACATGAAACGTATCATGAACTCCACTGAGTTCGGCGGTTAGACGGAGTTTATAAGCAACTGGACCGATCCTCTCCAGGATCTCAAATGGTCCAATGTAGCGCGGATTTAGCTTTCCTCGCTTACCGAAACGGGGGACTCCCTTCCATGGAGAGACTTTCAAAAGTACTTTATCCCCTACTTGAAACTCCAACGGTTTCCTTCTCATATCAGCATAACTTTTCTGTCTGTCGCGTGCTGCCTTAAGGCGATCCCTTATCTGAAAAATCTTGTCTGTTGTTTCTTGGATCACTTCTGGACCAGTCATTTGCTTGTCGCCCACTTCAGCCCAACACAGTGGGGATCTACACTTGCGCCCATATAAAGCTTCGAACGGCGCAGCCTTAATGCTTGTGTGATAACTGTTATTGTAAGAAAATTCAACCAACGGGAGGTGGGTATCCCAACTACCTCCAAAATCGATCGCGCACGCGCGCAGCATATCTTCCAATGTCTGGATCGTTCGTTCGCTTTGTCCATCCGTTTGGGGGTGATAAGCCGTACTCATGTCCAGTCGAGTACCTAACCCCTCTTGTAATGATCTCCAAAACCTTGAGGTGAACCGACTATCTCTATCAGAAATGATGGACACTGGGACTCCATGTTTTGAAACTACTTCTCGAATATATAGTCGGGCTAACCTTTCCATTATATCAGTTTCTTTAATCGGCAGGAAGTGTGCTGACTTAGTTAGCCGATCTACAATAACCCATATCGTGTCATAACCCCCAGGTGTCCTTGGTAGTTTGGTGATGAAGTCCATAGAGATTTGTTCCCACTTCCACATGGGAATTTCTGGCTGCTGAAGCAACCCCGATGGTTTCTGGTATTCAGCCTTTACTTTTGAACACGTCAGGCACTTACTGACATACATCGCGATGGCGCCTTTAAGATTGGGCCACCAATACAGCGTTTTAACATCTTGGTACATCTTGTCTGCGCCAGGATGTACGGAATATCGCGTCTTGTGAGCTTCGTTTAATACTTGCTCGCGCAATCCTCCCTTGAGAGGGACCCATATGCGGTTGGCAAAATATCGAGTGTTGTTCCCTTTAAGTTCCAAATTCTTAATCATACCCCCAAGGCATTCGTTTTTAACAAACTCTGGTTTCAAGGCTTCTTGCTGAGCGTCTCGGATGCGGGTAGAGAGATCTGCGTGAATGGTCAACCTTAGAGCCTTGACTCGTAGCGTTTTTATTCGCTCCTTTCTGCTTAGCGCGTCTGCTACCACATTCGCTTTCCCCGGATGATACTTGATCTCGCAATCATAATCATTCAACAATTCAACCCATCTTCGTTGCCTCATGTTTAATTCCTTCTGATCGAATATATGTTGGAGGCTCTTATGATCCGTAAAGATTACACATTTCGTACCGTAGAGGTAATGGCGCCAAATCTTTAGCGCGAAGACAACAGCTCCAAGTTCTAAATCATGCGTTGTGTAGTTCTTCTCATTGGTCTTAAGTTGGCGCGAGGCATACGCTATAACTTTGTCTCGCTGCATAAGGACACATCCGAGTCCCTGGTGTGAAGCGTCGCAGTAAACAACGATGTCATCTGTCCCCTCGGGCAGGGATAAGATTGGCGCACTACATAACTTCTGTTTCAACATTTGAAATGCCGCTTCCTGATTCTTGCCCCAAATAAACGCCTTGTCTTTCTGAGTTAGCGCGGTCAGAGGTAGAGCTATCTTGGAGAAGTTCTCAATGAAGCGTCGATAGTAGCCAGCTAGTCCAAGGAATTGCCTCACCTCAGTTGGGGTTTTTGGCGCTTCCCAGTTTTCGATGGCTTTAACCTTAGAAGGATCGACGTGTATTCCTTTCTCGTTTACAACGTGACCGAGAAAGTGAACTTCTCTAAGCCAAAACTCGCACTTGGAAAACTTTGCATACAACTTTTCTTTCCTTAACAATTCTAAAATCATTCTCAGGTGTTGCTCATGCTCGGCCTTGGTTCGAGAGTAAATCAAAATATCATCTATAAACACAATCACAAACTTGTCCAAGTATGGTTTGCACACACGGTTCATCAGATCCATGAATATAGCTGGCGCATTAGTTAGCCCGAAAGGCATCACTAAGAACTCATAATGGCCATATCTGGTTCGGAAGGCTGTCTTTGGTGCGTCTTCCTCATGGACCCTAAGTTGGTGGTATCCTGACCGTAGATCTATCTTCGAATAATAACTGGATCCCTGCAACTGGTCAAATAAGTCGTCAATCCTCGGTAAGGGGTACCGATTTTTGACTGTCAGCTTGTTCAGCTCCCTGTAGTCAATACACATCCGGAACGAACCATCCTTCTTCTTTACAAACAGTACTGGAGCTCCCCAAGGTGAAAAGCTTGGGCGTATGAAACCCTTATCCAATAGTTCCTGTAACTGATTGGATAGCTCTTGCATCTCAGATGGAGCTAAGCGATAAGGCGCTCGAGCTACTGGCGCAGCTCCTGGGACCAAATCAATACGAAACTCGACCTGTCGCGGCGGCGGCAATCCGGGCAGATCTTCTGGAAAAACTTCTGGAAATTCGCGCACTACTGGTAAGTCTTCAATTCTTCGCTCATCTCCTTTCTCTACTACATGCGCCAGGAAGGCGTAGCACCCTTTCCTTAGGCACTTACGCGCCTTTAGGCATGAAATCAGTTTTGTCGCAACTCCCCTTCTTTCCCCTTGAATCATCAAAGTTTCTCCGTTCAACAGTGGAATCCGAACCTGCTTCTCATGACAAACAATCTCCGCGAGATTTTCGACCAACCAATCCATACCTACCACAATATCGAAACTTCCCAAATCTATTGGTAACAAGTTAATATTGAACTCATGACCTCCCATGACTAACACACATTGCTCAGTCCTTTCATTCGCGCATAACTGCCTACCATTGGCTAGTTCTATAGTATAAGGTTTGTCTAGCCTACTGGTCGCTAAGCCCAGGGAGTTTTTAAACTCATGGGATATAAAACTTAGGTCAGCGCCAGTATCAAATAAGACAGATGCAAAATGGCCGTTAAGCAAAAACGTACCGGTTACCACATTCGGTTCTTCCTTTGCTTCACCCGCGCCGATCACAAAAGCTCTCCCGCGAGCTTGGTTTCCTTTCTGTGGGCAATCCCGACTGAAGTGTCCAGGCTTCCCGCATGCGTAGCAGTTGTCATTGGCTCCAGCTTCTTTAGCACGGCAATTCACCGTCTTGTGTCCTGGTCTGCCACATTTGGCGCACGTGACGTTCGCGCATTCGCCTTCGTGGTGATACTTGCATTTGCTGCACCATGGGCGAGGCCCGCTGTATCCTTTTCTTGATGGTTCCGCGGCTTGAATCGCGTAAACCCTTGTGCTTTCCTGCTTCTTGGGCGGTGGCTGCTTGAAGTCTGATCCTCGGTGGGAGTTCCATTTCCTCTTGGAGTCAGAGGTTCGCTGCTCGTTCAAGCGGGTGGTCAACATACCCGCACGAACCGTATCCCTTGTAAGGGTGATGGCTCGCGCAACCGCCTCGTCAAAGGTCGGAGGTGCGGCGACGTTGAGCGGGACTCTAACGACAGGTGGTAACCCAAAGATGTACCTCTCGATTTTCTTTTCTTCTGTGTTTGCCATGTCTGGCACCAGCTGGCAAAGCTCGTTGAAACGATTGGTGTAGGCATCGATGTCCGTTCCTACCATGGTGTGGTTCCAGAATTCTTGTTGCAAGCTCTGAATTTCTGCGCGAGAGCAGAACTTTCTCATCAACATTTCTTTCAATTCTTCCCAGGTCTTGTGAAGAGCAACTTCTCGCCCCAAAGTCTTTACTTGGAGCTTCCACCAAGACGAAGCTGCTTCTTGGAACATGCAGGTCGCGTAAAGGACCTTCTGGTTTTCACTACATCCGCTGATGGAGAGAACTGTCTCCATTTTGTCAATCCAATTGTAGAGCCCAATGGCTCCTTCGGTGCCTTTGAACGGCCAAGGCCTACAGGCCATGAATGTTTTATAGGAGCATCCTTTGTCCAAGGCTCCTGATTCGGGTTCTGGGGTCTCGTTCTCTTGGCGACCCTGACTAGATTCGGCCTTGCTGGCCTCATGCGTTGCAATCGCCTGCGCGATTATTTCTGCGAGCTCCTCGGGTGTCATGGTAATTCCCTTGGCTCTGGTTGGAGGCATTCTTTTCATAAAAAGAAAATGTAACAAACTTAGCGCATGTACTCAGAGCACATAATGTTCTTATCTCTAGACACTGTGACCCGTGTTCCTAAGTGCGTGTGTGATTTTTCTTTTGAAAATATTCTTTGAAAAATATTTCATGCGATTCCCCAAAGGTTATAGTCTAGGTTAAAAACTTCTTTTCCTAGTTCGCTATAACCAGTGCTCTGATACCAATCTGTCACACCCGGCCCTGAGCGGCGGAAGCAGCCGGGCGCGCGCGAGTGGGGATTGATACTTAAGCACGGGCCATTGCAAAACATTCAAAGATTTTTATTGCGCATGAGAAGTTTAATACAAATACATTACATTGTTTAAGTATTACATAAAAACATCCAAGTACAAAAACTGAAGATTTTCTCGCCATATCCCCTTGCGCGGCGGGTAACCGTGCGCATCGAGGGGATAAAACCAAAATCTTCCAAAAAGCTTGTTTTAGATGTTCAGCGTGTGGTGCTCTAAGTGTGACTCCATGCGCTACCTAGTTATCTCCTGAAAGACACGTAAAAACATTTGAATCAGTATAAACTGAGTGAGTTCACAAGTTTTAGTAACTTGATAAATCGTATTGCATCATAATCATTCTGAAACATAATTCTGTTAGCATCATTAAAACACATGCTTGGTAAAACATAGTTCTATCAACATATTCTGATAAAATCGTTCCGCGGGTTACGCGCGAACATTTCTGGGAACTGTGCTCGTCTGTGTAAGTGGCGCTGCCACTACGAGCTAAAATAACGTAATACCGTCCCGCGGGTTACGCGCGGACACTTCTGGAAAACTGTGCTCGTCTGTGTAAGTGGCGCTGCCACTACGAGCGAATATATGCTGTAATACCGTCCCGCGGGTTACGCGCGGACGTTGTGCCGGAAAACAAGGCGCTCGTCTGCGTAAGAGGAGCGACCTCTACGAGCGGGCTTAATCCCATAGTACTGCCCCGTGACATGCTAGGCACTCGTCTGTGTAAGAGGTGCGACCCCTACGAGTGGGCGGATCAAACCAGCAGTCCCTACCCTTAGAGTTCCAATGGTAAAGTGATCACTTACTCGAATCTGGTGCACTATCATCGAAAAACCATAGATAACTGTTCGCATTGCTCATCATGAAACATAACTTAAACACGTAATCGTTTGCTTAGCTTGTAAGTATACCATGATAAAACATTATTTAAGTACGTGTCCCTCGCCCCGAAAACAGTTTAAAAGTAGTGAAAACAGTGAAAATAGGGGCTGTGAGACTCACCTGTGGTTCTTGTTAAGGGATTAATCGAGATTCGGGTTTTCTTGGTGTTGGCCTCGGAATCGAAGGTCTAGAATACGATTAAATAACAAATATATATATTAAGATCAAGATATAAGGGTTGGAAAGTAGATTTTAAGGTTATAATCTCGGCTTACCTAGTAACAGGATCGGAGCTGGAAACAACGGATGCTTGGGAAAAGATTAGTGCAAGTTTGTAGTTCTTTGAAGTGTGTTTTGGGTGATAATTTAGGCTACAAATTTATAGGCAAACTCAAGGGAACATAATCCCTTGCTTTAGGGAATTGTAATCTTTTGAAATGATGATAAGGTATGGAAATTATTATTATTTATTAAAAAGAGTAGAAAAGTAGATTAAAGATTCTGATTTGATATGGACAGGACATGCAGGGCTGTGGTTGGTGAGAGTGGGTGGCTGGCAGTTGACTTTTACAGTTTGCTTTTTCAGTGCTTTAGACAGTGTACAGTAAAAAGTAGAAGTTTTCTGAAACACGCAACCGCCCTCTTTTGGGCGGGGACAATTTCCTTAAATCTGATCATTTTGACTAAGTGTTCTGCGCGTATAACTTGGTGCGCATAGCTTCCTGCGTGTAGAACATTTCTTTGCTGCGGGTAGGTGCGTAACCTTCTCGCAGTTAGGGACATTTGAGTTTCATTTGTAGATTCTCCAGGTGGTTTTGGTATTTCAACATAGTGATCAGTCATGTTGAAGTCAATTCCATCCTGGAGCTTCAGACAAACTAGCTCTCAACGTTCCCGCCATGCGGGTAGGTTAGTTCCCTTCCGCACGCGCATAAACGATGTAGGATGCACCCGCCTTAGCATCATGCGGGATGGTCAACCCATAGACAACATAACGTTTAAGTTACATGAAAACATAAGGCCAAAACGTTCACGCATGGCGCATATAACATATGCTCACGCTGGTTCTTAACATGGTGCGCTCGCGCAGGGCGCACATAACACATGCACGCGCTGACTAACATGGCGCGCTCGCGCAGGGCAAACATAAATGTCCGCGCTGATTCTAACATATTCTCGCGCCGGGCGCACATAATGTGCCCGCGCTGATTCTTAACATAGCGCGCTCGCGCAGGGCGCACATAACAAATGCACGCGCTGACTAACATGGCGCGCATAATATTTACAATCACCTAATTATTAGGTTGATTACTTAGTTTAAGGGGTTGGGAATTTACCGGGTGTCACATACAAGCCATTAGGGAAGGCCACCCGCGCAGCAT
>NW_027500851.1:0-51474 GCF_021521415.1 Bidens hawaiensis
ATATCTATTTTGTTGTTTGTAGTTCCGTTCAATTTGGTTCAGCATTTTAATAATTGGTAGATTGCTTGTTTAAACTAACTGTTTGCTAATAGCTCATGGGTAAAATAGTCATTTTGTACATTCATTCAGATGTTCAACCAAACAGAAGTTACTTGTTCAGCACTTGCTGGTTTAGGGTCTCTTATTCATTCAGACATCTTACTGGTTCAGCACTTAATGACTTAGCACTTGCCAAACAGCCCCTTAGTTAACTTAGGCCAATTTTGACTTAAAAAATAAAACATAATTCATATTTATATAATATTCAAAAACGAATATTACTCTTTTTGGTTAATGGTTAGCAAATTTTAGAATAATTTAGTATTTGAAAGTGTATTTCTCTTATTTATATGGATACTCATTTATTTTGTTATAAATATTAGCATACTTATGATATTTTACTGTTGGACTCGGTATGCCCAAAACACATATTATTATTGATGTGGCTAGTACGTTATGATCCAAGTCGGGTCATACCCAATAACAAGCTAAACAAACACCAATAATATTTGTTTATATATGATATGATCATAACAAACAAATATTAACACTTGAGTTATTTGGAAAGGAGTTTCTAAATACATTGTACTTGTGAAATAAATAAATCATATGGATCATTTATACTTTGAGAGAGAGCATTCCATAGTGTTATTTAAGATGGTTAAATAACAATATGTGAATAATGGTTACCAAACATGTTACCTATATTGTGTTATATTTATTTTGTGAAATAACACAATGTGAGTTTTATGATATAAAACTTATTTAAAGAAAAAAAAATATAAAATTTGAAATGGGTGAGAGGGTGGCCCCCCTACTCTCTTACACCTTTTATTTTATATTATTATGTTTTCTTTAGTGGAGACATGCATTGGATGTGAGTGGGTGCCATGGGTGGTGCTTCCATTAACTCCCTAACTCTCTTTCATTCATTCTTACAACATTTTTGCAAGTAACAAAACATTCCTCTCTTCCTTTTCTCTCCCATTTTCGGCCATAAGGAAGAACATCAAGGAGGAGTTGGTTTTTCAAGTGAATCCTAGCTAAACAAAGGTGTATTGTCGGAGGCTTGGGGTATGCTAGCTTGAGGAGCTTCCATATTCAAGTTCTTGCCTTTCAATCACTCTTTCTTCACCCGGTTTTGGTTTACTTGAAAGGTAGTTTAACATGCATGAACTTATAGTGACATGCATGTGTTTGATAGTATGTATTTCGTATATGGATCTGGGTTTGGGTTTTGCATGTATAAAATTGGTTTTATACACTATAAACTAACAAGATTTAAAACATTCATTCGCTGCGTTTTTGGTAAAAGTAAGGTTTTATGACTTTGATAATCTTGTTAAAACCCAACAATGGCATCAAGAGCCGCTTATACGGATGCATGCTTCATTAAACCCGAAAATTTTCGGGTTTATGGTGGGGTTTTACCCTATGGCCGAAAATTTTAGGGGTTTTGGTTACCCCATGGTTTTTCAAGGTTATGCTTTACATGCATGTGGTAATCTTGAAAAGCTAAGTCATTTGGATGATTGATTGTGTTGTTTGGACAAAAACCCGAAACTTTCGGTTTGGTTGTTTTTTGGGCCGAAAGTTTGAGGGAAAAAGGGGAACCATATTGGTCTTGTATTATTGCACATTTGGATGTGTATTGGATGTTCATAACCTAGCCATGGCCTTATGTTTTATTGAATGATTGTGTTGATGTGTTTGTTCATTCAAGTGGTTGTTTGTTCATTCGATATGGTTGTAATATTTATTTGGGTTTGTAATAATAAGTAGATTAGATGCATTTCTTTTACTAGAAAAATGTATTAAAACATATTTTGTAAAAGAAGATGCAAGGATAGAAGCCCAAATAAAGTGGAGACCACAACACGGGGGTGAACACTTGGAGCATTTGGATGCGGGATCAAGTGGGAGTTCACCGACACAAGATTATGTCTTTTCGGGTCCCTTAGGAAAGACCTTTTTGACACACTTGTCTTCGGTCAACAAGTGTAGTCAACATTAGGAGGCTATGGTTATGAACTTATGGTTGTATGTTTTATGCTTGCATGGTTGATTTTCTTTTGTTTGTGTTATTGCAATATGGTTTGCTAACTACTTAAAATCAACAACTAGCATAAAATTGGTTCCTTAGAAATCGTTAGGTAATAAAAATTGGTTTTATTAAAGTATAATGATTTCATAATAAAATGGGTTTTATTAATAGGAATTTTGAAAATGGGTTTTTCAACTTAATACCATACATTTGAATGCATGGAAATGAAATGTACATAAAAGTTTTTCAAATCTAGAATTTAGAAAACTAAAATCCCTTTTATAAAATAAGTCGAACACCATCCTTTTATACAACACTCGAATCACTTGGGAACTCGATATGGGATAAAGGTCACCTAACCATGTTGGAGGAAACTTGGGAGTTTGAGGTGGGTTTACCATATAAGTGGGATAAAGGTCACCTAACCACTTGTATATGTAAACTCACACGTGCGTATAGGTAGGACGACTTAAATTGGAAACCATGTGAATAGGGTCACCGAAGCATGGTATACAATGGTGTTGATGGGATTAAACATGCCAACTAAACATAAGATGTTTAACCGATCCCATAAAACTAGAAGTTGCAAAGGGTTGCAACTGTCAAACGTTGACTACCTTGTTAATTTAAATAGTAGGATAAAGGTCACCTAACTACTATTTGAATGTAACGTTGGGTTCTAGATTTTAATCATTAATTGTCTAGGAGACATAAAGGGTATTAACGATTAAAATTAATTATTGATATCGAAAATACTAAAATTGAGCTTTGTTATATTTATAGATGGCCGCAATCAACAATCCACCTAACGTTATTATTCCACCCGTTAACAACCTATCACTAAGATCTATTCTCGATAAGGATCGTCTAAACTATACCAACTTTATGGATTGGTATCGAAACTTGAGAATCGTTTTCAAGCAAGAAAAGAAATATTACGTGATAGACGAGCCTATTCCCGAAGAACCTAGCATTGACGATGCCAATAACTATAACAATTGGGTAAAGCACAATGAGGATTCCGTGCAAGTTTCTTGCCTCATGTTGGGAACTATGATTCCCGAAATTCAAAAGGATTTTGAACTTCATGGGGCATACGACATGAGCACCCAACTTAAGGAAATGTTCCTTACACAAGCTAGGGTGGAACGCTTCGAAACGGTTCGAGCGCTTCATGCATGTCGTATGGAAGAAACCCAATCCGTTTCCTCCTATGTGCTTAAGATGAAAAGCCACATTGATCGTCTCAAGCGCCTTAATTGTCGCGTCTCAAACGAGTTAGCCACGGATTTGATCCTAAATGGGCTAACCAAGAATTTGAGACTTTTGTTATGAATTATAACATGAATGGGTGGGACAAGAGCATTGGTGAGCTTCACGTAATGCTCAAGACGGCCGAGACGGGATCGGGTAAAAAGGTTTTACCCGTTCTCACGATCAATGAAGGAAGCAATAGGAAGAGGCATCACCCGAAACCAAAGGCAAAGGTTGCCAAAGGTAAAGGACAAGTCATGGCTAAGTTCAAGGGAAAGGCGAAAGTGGGACCACCCAAACCAAAAGAAAAGAAGCCAAAGGTTTGCACGGAGGATCCGTGTTTTGGATGTGGGGAGATAGGGCATTGGATGAGAAATTGTCCAACCTATCTAAAAGAGTTGAAAGCTAAGAGGGATGCGGGGCAAACCTCGGGTACAACTTTTATGATTCATTTTGATCTTAATATTATTTCCTCTAACACATGGGTATTGGATACCGGATGTGGAACTCATATTTGCAATTTGTTGCAGGGGTTCAAAGGAAATGAATGATTCAAGAAGGGAGATATTAGTCTCTTCATGGGCAACGGAGCAAAGGTTGTTGTCGAAGCCCGAGGGGACTACATTTTGAAGCTTCCAAATGGTTTGGAAGTTATTTAAAATAATGTTTTGTATGCTCCTAGTTTGACTTGGAATATTATCTCCGTTTCCTTGTTAAGACAATATGGTTATGATTTTAAGTTTATGGATGATTGTATTTATGTTTTCATGAATGATGTATTTTATTTTAAAGCAATGCCATCTAATGGCATTTATGAATTAGTTCATGATAACACATCTTATGATAACATGTACCAATCAAGCACCAAAAGACTCAAAATGGATTTGAGTAAGACTTATCTTTGGCATTGTCGTCTTGGTCACATAAATAAAGATCGCATACATACACTTCAAAAGAATGGTCTTTTGGAATCAAGTGATGATTCATTCGATAAATGTGAGTCTTGTATGTTAGGAAAGATGACCGATGACCCCTTTAGTGGAACAAACCAAAGGGCAAAAGACTTATTAGGTATCATACATTCGGATGTATGTGGTCCTTTTAAGGCAATGACAAGGAATGGTGAAAGATACTTCATTACCTTTATTGATGACTATAGTCGTTATGGGTATGTGTACTTGTTAAGACACAAAGATGAAGCTTTTGAAATGTTCAAAATCTTCCAAAATGAAGTACAAAATCAACTCGATAAAACCATCAAAGTACTTCGTTCGGATAGAGGAGGTAAATACCTAAGTGATACATTCCAAGATCATCTTAGAAGTTGTGGGATCATCTCACAACTTACTCCACCCGGAACACCACAACACAATGGTGTGTCCGAGAGGAGAAATCGAACTCTATTAGATATGGTTCGATCTATGATGGCTAGAAGCACATTGCCTCTATCATTTTGGGGTTTTGCTTTGCTCTCCGCGGCCCGTATTCTAAATATGGCCCCAACCAAGAAAGTGGACAAGACACCTTTTGAAATATGGAATGGAAGGGCTCCATCATTAACATATTTAAAGGTATGGGGTTGTGAGGCTTATGTCAAGAACAACACCCAAAACAAACTTGAAAGTCGGTCCACTAAGTGTATCTTAGTAGGATATCCCAAGGACTCCATGGGATATTATTTCTACAACCCAACCGAGCAAAAAGTGTTCGTTGCTCGAAAGGCCGAGTTCTTGGAAACTAAGTTCCTTATGGAAGGTACTAGTAGAACAGTGGAACTCAAGGAGGATCGAGAACCACAAGCCGATACACGTTTGGTTGACAATAGCAATCAACAAAAGGTTGTTGAGAATGATGAAATGGTTGATCAAAACACACTAAACGTTCGCAAATCCGGTAGAATTAGACATCCACCCGAAAGATATGGATTTTTCATGGATGGATGCTATGTGGTAGATTCGGATGAACCCACCATATACCGTGATGCAATGTCACAATCCGATTGTGATAAATGGCTTGAAGCCATGAACGTAGAGATGCAATCCATACATGACAACCAAGTATGGGATTTGGTTGTACCACCTCTTAATTCCAAACCGGTTGGAAGTAAGTGGGTTTTCAAGAAGAAAACCGATATGCATGGAAACTTGGATACTTATAAAGCAAGACTTGTAGCAAAAGGTTTTACTCAAACTCAAGGGGTTGACTATGATGAAACTTTTTCTCCCGTAGCAATGCTAAAGTCGATTAGGATATTGTTTGCCATAGCCGCACATTATGACTATGAGATATGGCAAATGGATGTCAAAACCGCTTTTCTAAATGGGCATCTTGAGGAAGATGTCTATATGGTTCAACCCGAAGGTTTTGTCGATCCACAACATCCTAACAAAGTATGCAAGTTAAAGAAATTAATCTATGGATTGAAACAAGCATCTAGAAGTTGGAATCACCGTTTTGATGAAGAAGTTAAGAAATTTGGATTCATAAAAAATGGTGATGAAGCTTGTGTGTATAAGAAAGCTAGTGGGAGCATCATTACCTTCTTAGTATTGTATATTGATGACATACTACTATTTGGGAATGACATTCCAACCATGGAAGGTGTAAAAGCATGGCTTGGAAGTTGTTTTTCCATCAAAGATCATGGTGAAGCCGCCTATATTTTGGGAATAAAGATCTATAGGGATAGATCAAGGCGGTTGATAGGTTTAAACCAAAGTGCATACATTGACAAAATCCTGAAAAGGTTCAAGATGGAGAACTCTAAGAGAGGTTTGGTACCTATTCAAAGAGGAACGATATTGAGTGCGTCTTAATGTCTAAGCTCAAAGGAAGAGCAAGATAAAATGAATGGGATCCCATACGCATCGGCTATTGGATCCATCATGTATGCAATGGTATGCACTAGACCGGATGTGTCATGCGCTTTAAGCATGACAAGTAGATTCCAACATAATCCGGGAAGTAGCCATTGGATGGCGGTCAAGAGTATATTGAAATACCTTAGAAGGACTAAGGATATGTTTCTAATATACGGTTCGGGTGAGGAGGAACTCGTCGTAAAAGGGTTACACGGATGCGAGTTTCCAAACCGATCGAGATGATTCTCGATCACAATCGAGATATGTTTTCGTTATGAATGGTGGAGCAGTCTCTTGGAAGAGCTCGAAACAAGATGTGGTAGCTTTGTCCACCACAGAATCGAAATACATCGCCGCCTCATTGGCAGCTCAAGAAGCTGCGTGGATTAGGAAATTCATTGCCGACCTAGGGGTGGTCCGTACCATTCAGGACCCTCTAGAAATCTTTTGTGACAACGAGGGTGCGATTGCTCAAATCAAGGAACCTCGTGCTCATCAAAAGACGAGGCACATTGAGCGGAGGTTCAACTACATAAAGGATGAAGTTGAGAAAGGAAAGATATGTATTCGCAAAGTTCACACCGATCAAAACATTGCGGATCCACTCACGAAGCTCCTTGAAAGGCCAAAGCATGAAGGTCACACTTGTGCCTTAGGACTTCGATATTCTAGTGATTGGATATGATCTAATTTTGTATTTGGATATCGGAACAATTGTTATTTTCACTCATTCATATGATTATGGTTTATCATTATGATATTTTGAGTTACGTTCCATTTTAGCATGTTTAAATCCATGAATAAGTTAATTATTCTAAATGTCCGTAGTCGCTCATAATTGTGGGAACAAGTATGAAGGTAAGACTATTATGAACTTGGATTGGTAGATATTCATAAGGTATGAATATAGAGCAAAAGGTTGTTGCCAAGGTTTATAGATATTTATGGGATATAAATATTGGACTGACCCGCTCTCAAATGTTACTACATGGAATCTTTCTGATTGATCATAAGTAAATTTGAGTAAAAGGCGAATATCATAGTATCCTCCGACCTGAGATACATATAGGGTCTTGATATTCACCAAGTTTTATGCTTTGACTTAGTTCTTCGCTGCTCTGAAACATGACAGTACATAAGTCTAAGATCAGGTACAGTACTAAGTGATTGTGAAAGACATATGTAGTCAAAAGGGGATTTGTCCCTCTTATTCGTTGAGAGTAAGATGTCTAAGGCCTGCAAAGTTAAATCAACAGAGAATGATCACTCTGTGTCTCTGGATTTTACATGACATCTGTGGCAAAAGGATAAATGATAGTTTCACCTAAATCATTTCAAGTAAGGGACTTGAAGGGGATGATGTTATTGAATGGCACTTCGTCATGCGTATTAGGGGTAGTAAACCGTAGTTAGGCGATATTTGCTACTTGCATCAATCTTCTATGTATCTTGTGCAAGTGGGAGATTGTTGGACTCGGTAAAGACGTACTTTCTGTTTATTCTCGTAAAGGTCCATTAATAACATTTTGCACATTCAATAGTAATGGACTTGCATGTTCAGGACAAAGTATAATAACTAACATTATAAATAACAGTTTTCAAACCACATTTTATATAAATTAGTTGAATTACTCTACATGTTGCGTGGGAATTTGGTCAGTGTTGGTATGTTCCTTAACAATACTGGCACTCGCTATAGCAACCGAACAGAAAACCCAAAAAAATAAAGTTGTGATATGACCAAAAGGAAATTGGCAAGTGTTTTACAACAATCAAAAATCTTAAAAACAAATATTTGTGCCGTTTTTGGATAATATCGATATTGTTTAGTCAAAATCTGTTTGGTTCATTTCATCATGGTACCGGCACTAACAAAGTAACAAATACCAGTACCGATATTGTTAGGTCAAAATCGGTTTTCAATATATTTCTCCTCCAAAATCTTCTTGTCAAGTGTCAATTAAAATTAGTATCTTTTCTTTAACATGAAAATCAGCCTGCAATATGAATACTCAAAACTATGTCAAAATAAAGTTATTGTTTTTTAAACATGCAATATGAATACTCAAAACTATGTCATAAATAAAGTTATTGTTTTTTAAATATATAGCAAAGAAAGAAAGAAAAATACGCCGACCTTCTTTTTACTATTTTCACCATATCACTAAGCAAACTTCGAGCTACTTGCAAATGAACAATATCACCACAGTTCTTCACAATTGATTCCAATAGCTTAACCTAAAAAAATAGTGAAGGAATTTTAACAAAGTTAATGGATGACAACATATAGAAAAAATTAAAAATTTAAAAGGTATTTATCAGTATATGCTTCGTAGTTGTTTACCCTACCCCAATATAAACGATTATTGACATGATTCGTTTTACACAATTTAAAAATAAAAAATATACACGATTATTGACGCGATTCACTAAACACAAGTTAAAAATAAAAAAGACATGGTTTAACACAATAAAATAAAGCTACTATCCAAATCAAATAAACAAACCAACCTTAGTAAAGCTTAATTCTGGTCTCGATTGTACTCCTACAAATCGGGCACAACTTGAGTAAAAAAATACCATCCGTATTAAATTTATTTTAAATATATATTTTTTATTTTCATGATGTTGAATGAATGAAGCATACCTGATGTTCACAGCCAAAGGCCATATCCTTTTGGTTGGTTAGACAAATGGGGCATAGCTGTAATGTCACAGAAGATATTATTAACTAACGATACTCATTTCTCAATATATATATATAACAAATAAAGTATAATAATAATAATAAACTAAAAAATATATACCTGATGTTCTACGCAGAAGCTGGCATAGGTGGTGCAGTGTGCTCTACATTAGTTGGTGGAGAATAAGGAACCGCGGTGACAGGGGCGTTTTGGTCATATGGCTGCGGGATTGAAAAAGATAGTTTTGAGCTGCTAAAAGAGGGTACAACATGAACCGGAAGAGGAAGTGCGACCCTTTTGGGAATAATTCCTTTGCGACTACTGTTTGATTCAAAAACAAAAGGTCAACGTCGGGTCAAACATCCGGGTTTGGAACAAAAAAGGTGATATATTAAAATGAGTGGAAGTAAGTTACCCAAGTAATTTCGGTACGGGTTATTTGATATCCGGGTTTGGAACAAAAAAGTGAAAAACTATATTATTTCAGTTATAAAATAGAATGATTTAGGAGGTGGTTTTCCCTTTAATAATGTTTTAAACTGAAATTTTTTATATTGCATCTGATAAGAGAAAAGAAAACCAGAATCATTAATATATGGGTCATCACTCACTTGTTGGCCATTAGTGAGAAGTGGAACCGTATCATGTCTAGCGGATGAAGAAAGATCAGCATCATCCCCATTCCACTGGCGTCTACCTTTATTATTTCCTTGAGAATAACTGAACTCGTTTTCCAAGTCATCATCATCTTCTTCATCCTCATCACCATCAACCCGAGTACTCCCTGAAAACCACATTTACATATTTCAAAACTGCAACTCAACCATTGACCAAAAGTCAACACAAAAGCAACTTCTTGATGAGCAGTTACATAACCTTTGTGTCTTTTATATCTAGTCTTGCATTGAGGATTGGTTTCCATCTCTCCTTTCATACTCATAACATGGCCAGCATACTGGGAATGCACACTCATTGCAAGCAACAAATAAGTCACCAGTTTCAGTGAGACCTACTGTGTCACCACAAATCTGACATATTTGCCCATTGAAGTTCTTCAATGGCTTCGGCTGTGTTACCAATGCATAAAATGAGGAATTATAAACAATGCTCCAAAGTGATTATTGATTAGAGCAACTTCAAAAAAACACCAGATATGAGCACAATTATCTAAACCTCTCAGTCATAAACAATGTGCCACGGTGAATATTGTATCATATGTAAAGATATTACTGAAAACGTGCCTTGGATATTATTTACCAGTAGCCACCACTATTTATAATACAATATGATCTAGTTTATCGATGAAAGAGATTTACAACGATCTATGAGAATAATATTCAAATTTCACCCATAAACAATGTGACAAAGCGATGACTGAATCATATGATTAAGCTTTCTAGTAAAAACAAATCTGAGCACAGTTACCAAAACATCTCACTCATGAACAATGTGCCAAAGTGATTAGTATATCATATAATTAGTTAATTAAAGCAATTTCACCAAATCTGAGCACGATTAGCAAAGCATCTCACTCGTAAACAATGTGCCAAGGTGATTATTGAATCATATAATTAGCCATAAACACCAAATCTGAGCACAACCATAAATCTGAATGAAATTACAATCAGAGTGATAATCAGAACTAATCGAAATTAGATCTACACAAAATACTATGAGATCGAAAAGCTTTCACGTTTCACCTACTAGTCCAAGTCTTTATTTTAAAACTACTAATCCAAATCTTTATCAGGTAGTACGAACCGAGGTGGAGAGTAAGAGGATAAGGGTGGATAATGTGGGCGTGGAGAGGATGAGGGTGAGGAGGTGACGGGGAGAGGCAATGAAGAGAAACGGCTGAAGGCCAGAGATCGGGTGTAGCGGCGATAACAAAACCCGTTTTTTATTTGACCCGATCCAAACGCATGACCCGCAAATTTTAGTTAAATTAACCGCCATTTAGAAATAGAGCAATCTGGTAGCAACGACAAGGGGTGGGGAGCAATATGAGGGCCAGACAATTATATAGATCTACCTTCTACCTATCTAATAAGAGAGTCCTAATTTTTGGTTTAACCATCTTTTTTCAAAGTGCCACGTAGCATTTTAAAATTTTTTTAAATTTTAAAATATTTTAGTTCCAATATCGTTCCAATTTATATATCCCAAACTAGCTTTTGAACCCGTGTAATACACGGGTTTTGTCAAATGATAAAGATAAATAAGGTATGTTATTTCAGTTGTGATTCTCAAAATACTTGTGAATTAATTTAATGTAGACTTCATGGAAAAAATAAACAGGGTTAACGAAAAGTTTTAAAATAACATAATTTTAAAAACATTGTGTGTTGATTTGCAAAAAATTTAAAAAAAGATACTGAAGTTGTGTAATTGATCAAACCTTAGATATGAGAATGACGTTTGATTCAAACCTTAGGTATAAAAACGACACTCATTTGACAAAATGGTTTTTACCATCGACCCATTAATTATAATGAGTGAAATCTTTTAACATTTTAAGATATTCACTGCAACTCTGGCACACTCAATTCTATCCTTCATCGTAACCCTAGAAGTATTTCAATCAATTGTCGTAAGCAGCCGGCATCCTCATCCTTCATATTAATCCAGCATTCGATTCATCTTGCTTAGATACTTCCACATCTGAAGCAGGTACATCTTTTTTTTCTGATTTGTTTTTCCGTGCACCAAATCTATTGCGTAAAATATCTAATTAGTTCTTCGTTTCGTTTGCAGTGATCAGAATTATCGAATTGATTTGCAATTGTTAAACTCTTCTATTCAGTTCGATTCAGTTTGGTTTGATTCAATTTTGTTCAACTCATTTCAATTTTGCTTGATTCAGTTCAGTTTATTATCTTTGATGTGATTCTGCTCAATTCAATTCGATTTATAATAGTGATTGGTAATCCCTATTTTAAAATCGATTAGCATCTGAAACTCTAGCTCTAGAATTGATACTTATTGTTTGTTGTGAATTGTGCTTATTGGGTTTATTTTTAGGCGATTTAGTGATTTGTGCTTATGAATTGTTACTAAAATTGTTTCTTTTTTTTCGATGTATGATCACGGGAGCTGCAACATCTAATTTTTGTTATAATCTTAAGTTAAGACATATAACACTTGATATTTCGATATTTGATGTCTATTCACAACTCGTGATTCACCTTTTGGGCTTTAGGTTATTTAATTTTTATCTATATTGTTTTGCAACTCATATAGTGTTAGTTGGTAGTCTACTTTATTACTCCTCAATTGTTTCTTACCCTTAATTGTTTTGTGACATTGCTTTATTAAACTGTTATAGGTTGTTTTGTACAGCGTCATGATCTCAACGTGTGGAAATGTAAGAAATCAGTTGAAGGAACACGGGTATTTTTTCTTCGTATCTTTATCATACCTTGATAAACAATATGGCTTAAATATGATATTATTGTGCAACTTTAATCATTTGTTGTTTCTGTAATGAAGATTTTTGAAGAAATAAAGAAGCTTGAAGTATCCTAATGGACAGATATTCATTTGTTTAATTAGTGCATGTGCGTCCAGCCTCTGGTCAAGTAGATCAAGTGTATGTGTTTTAGTATTTGCCCAGATTTTCCATTCCTTTTGTTGGTAATTCAGTTAGTTAATGACTTAATATTGGTATGTCATTTTAGATATGCGATTTCTTTTCAATTGCTCTGATCAAGTTTTGTAAACCCTGGCTATCGATCACATTCTATCATTCATAGCAGATCATCCATTGTGCATCAATTGCTCAACATTAAAAGTTTTAATATGCATCGATTTGAAGCATTATAATACGCTATTGATTCTTACTAACCCAAATTTTCATTTACAGTATTCTTATTACTCATTTATCGTCCGAACCTGTTATGAATCATCTTTTATGGTTTTGGATGCTAAAGTACTGTAGTGATCTGGTGGTTTTGTAACGACAACCAATTTTCATCAACTACTCCACTATCAAATTTTTAGGTACCAAACAAACAATATTTTATTTTATATTTCATAAATGTTATCTTAACCTGATGCATAACGTGGCAAAAAAAATGTCGTTTGTGTTCTTTATTTGATGTATATTTCACATTTATATTTCTGATTTGGTTGGTGTTCAAAGCGTTTCATTGGTGCACTTCAGAATCCACTAACTTCAAGAACATATGAAGGAATTGAGAGATATTTGATGGGAGAAAGGTGATGTCACATTAATGGGATTATGATTGCATCCGAAAAGAAGCTTCCATCAGCTTTAGTGGACTAGACATTGGTAATTACATATTGTATGTTTAAAACTTAAGGTGTTAATAATCGCATTCTAATATGCAGCAAGGTATCATTTTAATCACATTATTCACTTTTACTTTGTGCAATTAATCAACCTTTAGAATGAGCAAAGTATTAAGCTGATGTATGGTGATAGTTATGTAAGAAAAAATAATGGAAAGAACATGGAAACAAAGATTACATCTTTCATTTATGATTTTTAAATGTTAGATTGTAGAATGATGAGAGGATTACATATTTCATTTTTAAATATTATATAATAGCTTTACAAATAACTTTCATTTAGGTGTTATTGGTAAGAGTCTAAAATTAACATTGTTTTCTTTAGTACCCATTTGATGCGAGAACATGGAAAAAAGAAAAGTTATGAAAGCAAAAATAATGTAAAGAAATAGAATACTAAGTTAACATATGCATAATTTTGATTTACATTCAATATACAATATTTAAATTTGAATATATTCTGGCAAATTATATTTCGGAATTTTTTTGGGGATTTGTTAAATTACTCCAAAAGAGAAATGTTATCTAAAATAAAATATAAAATATTTTGAAGTTTTACAGTTTATTAAATTATAATATTTTACTTTTAATTTAGTTTTTACCAACCCGTGTATCACACGGGTTCTAATCTAGTATTAAATATACATATAGGAGGGACAAAATAGTAATTTCACAAAAACTCTTAAATTTAAGAGTTTTACAACTCTTATTACCTTATAGCTTATAGTACAAGTCGTTATGCATGCTTTGAATACCTTCCAAATAAACCCTAATTCTTTGGCGCCAGCAAATTCAACTAATTCAAAATTCAAATTATTGGATCTCATATTCCTATTCCTATGCTCATCCTGCATTCTCTCTCTCAAATTTATTCCACAAACAGTCATTGAAGACTGCCGAGCACCACCGCCAATGCTGTCGGAGTTCACCGGCCTACCACTGTCTTGTAGCCGACCGCTGTCTATTTAGTGGTTGTGATGGAAAAAAGGAACACCGAAAGAAGAGTAGATTATGGATCATGGGAAGAAACTGAAGAACATGAATTCACGTTTACTGGATCGAAGTTGTCATGGGTAGTTTCGCCACCAAATCAAAGGTCAATCTCTTCACAACATTTCGTTTAACACTCATAAACTTAATTGGATTAGTTTTGTTGTTAGTTGATTTGATATTCAGGTGTGGGTGTGGGGAGTGGATATCATAAGATTATTATTGTTATTTTAATAACTTTTAATATTTGTGCTTTGCTAATAGCTTATCTTGTGTAACTTATAGGTCCCTGGAGAAAGAAGTGCCTAGCTGAGTTTGGAACTGTCACACGGTGTATCGCACAACGCGACTGAACTTGAATTGTTAGGTCAGTTTGCAACTCTTTGATTTATTGATGTTTTGATTATGAAATCATTGTTGTTGTTAATTGGTAAGAATTATGATTATACCAGGGAGGATTTCTGGAAACAATACAAAGAAAAGCAGTCGAATAACAAATCCTTTTCAGTCGTGAGTTTCGCTTTCTCATCATTATTGAATTTTAATAATTTTTATTCATTTCATATTTCATAATTTGTTATTAACCCAAAATGTGCTTTTTGGACCTGCTAATATTGTGTGTTGCAGGTAAATTCCCTAATATAGTTGATGCCAACAAAGTCATTTGTACACAGGTTCAAACGTGTGGTTCTGTATGCTCATGCAATCTCAAGGTTTGTTAATATTTGTTTAGCTCCTATGTCAAAAGTAAAAGTTCTTAAAATAAATTGCCTTATGTTAAACATAACAGGTAAATAAACAAGTGAAAAATGGATATCATATGATACACCAACCGAACAACTTTGTTTAAGTTTTTTGGTAGGCTTTTATTTGAGTTTTTATGATATTTTTAAATGTTGAACGCATTAAATAGATAACATTAAAGTTAACTTAAAAGAATAAACTGAAATTAGGCTACGAACTTTTAATTGATATCAACATGGATACATCTGTTGTCTTCTGCAGTAGGCTACAAACTGTTGTTTGATGTAATAATTTTTTTTAATTGCAGGTCGGTTCGGTTTTATTCTCGGTCTACTTTAGAAAGAAGCCCTTAAGAAGTAATATAGTTTATGTTTTATTTTGGGGGTTATATGTATGTATGTGATTGTATGTATGTGATTGTAGAGATAAACTTTTAAAGATTAGGCTGCATTATTATTTACAGTTTTATAAAACCAAATGGTTCTAACATCTTTTTTATTGTATTTGCTTATTTTGGTGCAGGTATGTGAACTCACTGCCTATTGAACTTTTGTGGTAAGCTTCTTCTTATGTTTAGGTATAATATCAAGAACTATGTGGAGGGATATTTTACTAATTGTTGTGGTAATGCTTTGCTTGTAGTTAAGATGAAAAGTGCTCTGTTACATTAACAAAGTACAACTAAGAGAAAAATAAATGAAGGGAACCATACGCAGAGCTGCAGCCTGCAGGCTAATAGCGGAAGCACAAAACCAGCTAACAAATAGGCTGAAATAAGAAAATAGATATTATAATTTCAATCAGAGGTGGCATTTCAGATTCATTAAACACATGGGAGGCTATGTTTTCATGTAACTCTTGATTCAAGGTATATTCGTTCGTTTATTTTAACATAACCTGACAACGAACGAAGACGAAATTTAAATGAAAGGATTTTTTTGTTCATGTTCATTCCGAACATGTACTCAATTTTAAAAAGGTTTTAACTTTAATCGTTCATTTATGTTTGTTTTCTTATATTCTAAGCGAACATAAACAGATTTAAGTAAATAAAAGTAAGCTACAGATTTGATTCAGAAAAAAAAATGCTCACATGCAGAGAAGCATATTTGAGTTAATGTGGGATTGCAAGATCGTGAAAAGTTAACATTTCACGGTTGTATTTCTGAGTTAATTTGTTCTTTTCTGTTACAGGCTACAAAATCGGGGTCTCAAAGGTTGTTTTTGGTATACGAACAGATTGAAGCAGCAAACAAGAAAAAAAAAATACAGGCCAGATTTTTCACTTATTTTACTTATATTTATTTGTTTAATCAATGTTTTTCTTTTCGAGCTCGACGTTTAATTATTGAGCTCGACTCATAAATAATTTGACGAGTTAAGTTTGGTTGCCTTCGGTTCAAAACCGATGACAAACTTGAACCAGATGTGTGACTAAATTAGGAAATGCCGACCAAGTACTATATATAATATCGGTTTGAAATGAATTTTTGATTCGGTTCTTGGGTATATTCGGGTTTACCCAAATTCTGCTCATCACTGAGGTCAAAAATATATATAAATAAGTTGTCCAAAATCCACAAGAGAGGTGTTCAAAAATGAAAGATTTCGTTTTTCGTCTTACAAATGAAATAATTTGATTTAATCCTGTATAAACATTTTTTAGCTAAACATTTTACCTGATAAACATTTTGAACTAACAATTCACAAATAAAACAATTATGAAAAAAGATAAAAACAATTTGTTCGTTTTGTATTGGGCCTTTTTTAAAGCAAGCAGTGATTATTCATTTCATGGTTAATCTTCTATGCATAGTGTTATCAATGGCATTGGTGATCTGGTCGTCTGCTTATTTTTTGCGTGTGGTAGTGCTGGAGCAACAGTGGTGTCTCAGGTATGCTCAATACAAAATGGTTCACCGTGCGTATGCAAAGTTTTATTTTTTTTTAATGTCACACCTTACACATATTGTCGGTGGTTGCAAGATTTATGATTGTTAAATATCTAAAAGATATAGGGTATAATGTGTATTCCATTGTTGTTCCAACATCTAATGAACTTCTACGGATATTCAAGCTTGTTGCGCCAATGTTAATGATGATGTCAAAGGTTTGACCTTTACGTATGCAAGTTTGTAGTTTATGCATTTTTATCTAGCTATAGATTATATAACTGAGTGTAAAGATTATAGTATTATTTGGTGTAGAATGGTTCATTTATTGAACAAAATTCTTGTTTAATTAATCTTTAAAAAGATTCGATTCTTTATACGAGTATATATATTGTTCACTCGCACATTTGGCTTCACTTTAGCCTACGTTAATGAGGTTTTATTAAATATGTGTTTTGTACTTCATCACGTTTATGTATTTCAAGTTGTTTTTGGATCCCACCGCATCGTGCGGGTTCCTACTAGTGTCTATATATATATATATATATATAAGAATAAAGCAATTTATTTAAGTTTTGAAGTAAACTATTATAATTTCGAGTCGGTAAGTTTTTTGCCATGAACATTTTGGTTATGTTTTAAATCAGTTTGATATCTTCGGTGCTTCAGTGACTTCACTTCTAAAATGCATACAATTATCTAATACTTGTGATGGAATCGACTTAAGATCGTCTGCTCGGATTTGTCTGGCATATGAACTTTTGAGGAATGAGCTGTAGCCCTCAAACATTCAAAAATCATATTTTTATGTAAATTTGTGTGTTGCACACAATGATGAAATGTTTTGCTTGTAACTTTGTGTTTGCACACACTGGTGGTTGCTTCACATCTAAGCTTAAATTCCTATAGAGAGATTTTTCATAATCTCATTTTTGATCATACATAAAGTGAAGAGCTTATATAGTTTTTGAAAAAGTAATGGAATTATGCCAATTGCTTTCAGGTTCTATAGATTCCTTACTGTTCTTAGTATATCAGCAAATTTATATATATATATTTTTTTCCGTCTTGATTTGTTAGTTGGTTGTGCGATGTAGTTCACTTTTGACAGACATAACCAATTCTGCCTTTGAAATTGGGTTTTTGGTGTGAGATTGCTTGGGATAAGCATAAGATTTGAAAAAATAAGTCTGGACCAAACAATTGTTACAATGGCATTTGTTCCATCCTTAAAATTTTCGTTTTCTAGAACTATACAATGGTATGAGATTTCCTTGGTCAAACTATTTTGAGTCAAACCTCTATAATTCCGTTACGTGTGTACCATTGTCAGGTTACGCGCATACTGACAATAGTTACGCATTCGATGCCGCATTTGTGTGCGGATACCCTGTCAGTTTCTCATCCAGACCTGCCTTTGGCTCATTCATGTTACAAAATTATGTAGTCGTCACATTCTCGCGTTGATGTTCCCGTCCACCGGACGGGTAAAGTAATAGTTTATTAGGACGGAATATAACCCCAAGATTACAATTAGAAAAGCTGAAATAAACAAAAAACAAACTTCAAAAACAGCTAGAGTTAATCAACTCTAAAGACTCGGAAAGCACATAGCTCTATCAGCTTTATTAGGAACTTCAAACTGACTCCAACGGATAATAATAAACTGCTAGAAACACATGTTTGACTGGCAGCTTCCAACGATCGCACACACCTACTTTGAGTTATTTAGTAGCCTTTTTGGGGTCTATTTTCAGACTAAATAAGTATTCTAGTCGTGCCCGTACACCTCGTGCCGACTTTAAGTCCTTGAAATGGGTCTTATACAGTTCTTCATTCATATTACCTATTATCAAATCTTTGACATCTTTGTCATCCTTCGCCATATTGGGGACATCCCTTTCATTAGTTAAAGGATAATCCACATCAATGATGTGACGCAAATTCACAGCCTCAATGAGGGTACGCATGCTGTCCTTCCAACTATTATAGTTGTTGAGCCCAGAAAGAATTTCCTTAAGATACTGGCTAACTTTCTTGCCCCGGAATTTTGTGTTGTTCGCTTCCTGTTTTGGTGCTGCGTTGCATTTCAATTTTTATAAGTAAAAAAAAACGGTCCATTACTAATACGGTAAATGAAATACATGGTAACTAATGAGTACCTGTATCAGCTGGAATATGAGAGACGACTTCCAGTTTCGTCCATACCTCTTGTGCCGTACCCAAGTCGACGAAACCCTCAAGCACCTTTTCGTCAATAGAAACCAAAAATCCAGCCTTTGACAAGGTGATCATATTGTTTATCCTTTGAAGAAAGATTTTTACTTTCGATGATGTGATTCAATGCCTGACTATTAATGAGGCTAAGGATCTGAGCACTCCAGATCTTATAGTTACAGCGCCCTGAAAGCTTCACTGAAACAAAGTTGGACACGTTAACACTTAATGCCTGAACATTAGGTGCAGAAGCAGCAGGTTTTTATCCTCTGCCATCTTTTAACTATGAGAAACAACTTCTTTTGAAGGTTACTCACATTTTACAATTTGACAAATGATATATATAAGCATCAGGTTTTCACCCTCCCCAGTCAGCAGATCCAAGGGTTAGGGAGCAATAATGTGCTATGCTTACGCAAGCAATCTTTCATCATAATATCTGCGTAGAGGTATTAATTGTTTCAAAGCATGTTGTTCCGGACACGCAAACCGGCCCACGCCAGACCGTCACAGGCCCATCAAGTGAGAGGTAAATCAGCGTCACTCAACGGCAAGGTGATTGGCGCTTAGGATCGGTTTCGAATTCCCACGATCTCTAGGTTATTTTTCCAAGTTTTACGCCCCCCCTTAACCAACTGAGCTACACAGCGGGGACACGCAGAGTTATTAAATACTGTTATTTTAAGCAAACTTATCTGGGAGATCCTTTGTTATATTAGTACGTTGTTAACAGTTAATGTGGAGGTTAAGAGAATTGAAACTTATATTGTTATTCTTTTTAAATGGAGAATTTTGGCAGATTATGATGGTTAATTTGTGGGTAAGGGGTGAGATTGTTTTAGTGATTAAAATAATAAGTAAAGTAACCCACTTCAGTAAATCCCATTTATGAATCCGTAAACGCCATCTACGTATGTCAAGTCAAACCTAACACATTCAATTCCTAGCTACCAACATTAAGTTTCTTTTAAAACAAACAGCCAACGAACAGTAAGTTGTTTTTAATATTCATCAAAATGAACAAGGACTTTCAGTAAATTTACCTATTGGTCTGATTGGGATAACCTCCTTTTATATAACCAAACCATCCTTTTCTCTATATATTTAGTTAATATTCTCAAAACCATTTTCTCAAAGTTACCACATTGTCTTTTCTCTTTCTCTTAATCCGCTTCTGTTAAAGTTATGCTGGAGGTGGTAAAACGCCACAACTAAACTGGGCTGTGCGATGTGATGATTAATGAATCCACTCAAATTTTACTAACACAGTCTACCTTTTATGAGTCTTAGTTACGGCACCCAGAAAGCTTCACTCAAACAAAAGCTGGAGGTGTTAACACTTAATGCCTGAACATTAGGTGCAGAAGCAGCATGCTTTTTCGATGAACCAGCCATTCCCTTTTGCGTATTTCTACCATGAGAAACCACTTCTATTGAAGGTTACTCACATTTTCACAACTTGACAAATGGTCAATATACGGTGTTGTAAAAATACTGACTAGGCTCCTATTGATCCCCAATTAATCGCTAGTTACTATCTCACTGACTTGTCTCCGACTGATCCCCATTTGTTCAAATTCAATCAAAATTGAAAATTTTATACATAAAATTTGGAAAATATATAACATATAAATTTCAATTAATCCGTTTAATCTCAACTA
This sequence comes from Bidens hawaiensis, assembly GCF_021521415.1. Classification (NCBI taxonomy): domain Eukaryota; kingdom Viridiplantae; phylum Streptophyta; class Magnoliopsida; order Asterales; family Asteraceae; genus Bidens; species Bidens hawaiensis. The sequence goes on from NW_027500851.1 coordinate 20,701, forward strand.
ATCCCCATTAATCTTGATTAATCGTTAGTCCGTACCTCACCGGCCAACTAGCCTAACGATTTCTACGACACTGTCTATATATTTATGTAGGTCCAAAAATGAGATCAAACAGCAATGTTCTTGGGTCAATCTCCTTAAGAGCTAGCGGAAATACCTCTTAAGTAACTGAGATCTCGGATCTTGTCGGGTTTGTTTAAGAACCGGTTATAGAAGAAGTAGAGAGGGAGATATGAGTTGGTGAAAGGATAAGGTTAACCATATTTCAAAAGGTTGTATGAATGGTTATGTCTAAATAGTAGAAGATATCGCATGCTTCTTTATATTATTACGGCCCAATGGGATCCACATACAAGGCCTCGAGCACAAGCGTTATTACAACTGACAAAAGCTACGCTAATTACATCGTTATGAACATGAAATAATACAAAATACTAAATAAGGAAAATACGCGTCTACAATTTAAGCTACTGGTTTTCACCATCCCCAGTCCCCAGATCCAAGGGTTTGGGAGCAATAATGCACTTTGCTTATGTTGCTACAACGATGTAGCTAACAACAAGAGTATGGCGGTCCAAGAGTATATCCCAACCAGAGCTTCTATACCTGCTAAGAATCAAAGAAAACAAGACGGGTTAGTCTCACCGTAGGAGGGGGTCTCCTAGACTCCTACAATCATCCTCCGGCGTGAGTATCAATGATATGATACGATGATAAGGTTGGAGGAAAGTAAAGAGAGAATTTAAAGAGAATATAGTGAAAATCGGAATGAGAATACCTTTGTTGATCCCGGAAGCTTCCATGGGTAAGCAGAAGCTTCTTAAGGGGGAAAGGTTAGCTCTTCTTTCAGTTTATGCAGACTGGGGTGTATGCCATTTATGTATAACCCTAGCTCAGCTTTTATTTGTCTTCTTGTTACTTTTACTTTATGGTAGACCAGTCATCACTTTTTGTGACGTTACTGTAGCAAGAGCTTCCTGGTCAACTTATTAACCTTGCTGGGCAAGTGTCGAGCTTCCCTCTCTGGTAGCTTATGTTTGCTTCCTTCTTATTCCTAAGCTTCCCAGGCTTGTAAGCTTATGTTTGCTGCTCCTTTGTTCCTAAGCTTCTCTAGCTTGTGAGTGGGTAGGGGTACCCACGCCATAAGCCCCCCAGTCAGAAGTATTTGGACTATAGTGATGAATGCTTGTGACTCAACTCTTTTCTTTTTCGGGATTCCCCCTGGTGTTTAATGCTTTTGGGCTCAGTGGCATGCCTCTTCATAGACCAATGAATATACCCATTTTGCTGTTTTGAACTTTGTTTATTTTGGAAGTTTGAAGCTCGTGACCCTAAGTCTCCGTGTTTTATTATAAGGGTGGGGGCTTGGAACTTCTTGTGATAACCTGTTAGTGATAATTGTGATGTATCAATGTGACTGCTACTCCTTGTCTGGTCCAGTTGATTTGACCTCCTCGGGAGGTTATTATGCAGCCAACTGACACAATTGTGGCTATGCTAATCCTGACCTCCCACCTGTCCCTATTCTTGGGGATTTGAAATTCAATAAAACCTCTTTATAACCCCAAAGAACCGCCATTCAAATCATCCTCCATCTTTTTCACCTATTGGTCTTTGGTTATAACCCTCTATATTCGGCGGTTTCTTTTTCATTTCCTTTTTTTATAGATAGAAGCTATTTTTCTTTTTCATCATTTTGATTATGGGTTCAAAAGGAGATGTGGCAACCCAATTCTCGAAATTGACCCAACCAGAACTTGATTGATTTTGTTCCGATTACGGGATTGGGGCTGATCTTCAGTCGAAGTTGCCCGAATCCTCCACTCCCGTGTCCAGTTTTCCCCTTGGCAAACCACCCCTTACACTCGGTATTTTGATCAATGTAACCTTCGATACCCCTTTACTAAGTTCTTTGTTAGTGTTTTGAAGCATCAGAATGTTTGTCTTGGTCAATTGGCGCCGGTTGGAGTTGCTCGGATACTACATTTTGAGGAAGTATGTCACTCTCTTGGATACGAGCATACTCTTTTGATGTACCGGAGGCTCTTCCAATTGGCTAAGAATGGTAATTGTTTTACAGTCGAGAAGACTCGTTGTGAAGCGTGATTGATTTCAAATACGGTTGGTCTCACATCTGCTTCGAAAGATAAGTTTTTCTTCGTGTCGAAATCTATTTTGTCATTTTCCTCGGTTTGGAGGAAACATGAACTTGCTTTGAACCCTCCTGAGCCCAAGGTTGAGTTGCTTGATGCTACTTTTCATAAGAACCTTCGTTTTGTGTCTGTTAACCTTCGGACCTTCCCTGAGGAATTCCTTGTTTATTTGGGTTTTAGCATCGAGTGGCCTAATCCTCATACCGAGCCCAAGATTTTCAGTGAAGATAAAGGTATGTTATTCTTCTATTTAAGCTTCTTTTGTTACTAAGGTTTAACCTTCACTTCCCTATTTTACAGAGATTGGTGCTTTGGAGTTTCTTGAGCTTGATGATTCCTTTTCTTCGACCTTCGTGTTTACTGATGTTGCTCATGGCCATCCCAATGTGGTATAAAATACCAAAGACTTTCGTCAACATGCTGATCATGTGACTACTTCATTTTCTGTAGCCCTTCCTCCTAAAGGCGTTGTTAAGAAAGCAGCTTCTGCTTCCATTCGAGGCAGTAAAAGAATAGAGGAAACTCCTATTCCCAGCTCCTCCACTACCGATCCTGTGGATCTGGATGAGGATGTTGCCCTTGTTGCCTCGATCACTTCTTTTACTCCTTCTGGTGTGGAGAAATTTATTAGGAGCCCAACTCTTTTGCCATTGAAGTCACCTGTGAAGCCAAGTGCCGAGAAGGAAGCTTCGGCTGTTAAGCCAAAGAAGTCCGTTAAAGCCTCTGTTAAGAAGTCAGCTCCCACAGTTGTTACTAAGATGGTGGAGAAGGAGAAAGAGCTTGTTAGTGATAGGCCATCTGAGGAAGCTGTTAACTTGGAGAAGGTCAAAGAGAAGAGTGTTACTTCCCAAGCTACTGATGCTGAGGGTGCTTCCTCTGATGAAACTACCTTCGTGTATGTTCCATCATGGAAGATTCGAAATAGTGACATTTTGAAGAAGGCACATGTTTGTTTAGACCTTCTTCTTCATTGTATTCCCCCATCAGAGAATAAGGTTATTGAAGGTTTAAGTGATGGAGAAGTTATAGGGAAGATTGTGCGACATCTGGCTTCCTTGGTTTCTCTTGTCCCGGAAGGTTTGGGACGATGGAGTTATGCTCCGGATGAGATCAAGAAGCTGGAGTGTGAGAAGGTATCATTGGAGAGCGCCTTGAGTGAGGCAAATGAGAATATTGTGGCTCTAACCGCTCATAAACAAATCTTGGTTCATGAGCTTTCTGTGGCTAAGGCTTCCGCCAAGGATGAGCGGAACAAAGTGGAAGCCTATGCCAAGGACCTTTACAAGCAACATCATAAGGTCGGTCAGCAGAGAAATTCTCTTGTTGAGGAGAAAAAGAAGCTAGAAGCTAGAGGGTGATAGGCAGAAGCTCATGGACGGGAAGCTTGCTGCTGATGCTATCATTGCTAATCTCCAAACCCAGATTGATGAGCTTCTTTCTGAGAAACGGTTACTGTTTGAGAAAGGTATTCCTCATGTCGTCTCATATCTCTTACATAGTGGTGAGTTCAACTCGGCCCTTGGTGAGGTTTACAAAAGGGCTATTGCTCATTGTCATCACCATGGCCTGTCCATTGGGTTTGAAGCAGGTCAAGCTGGTCATCCTTTTGAGGGACTATCTGCCTATCGACCCCATGTTGCCACCGACTTTGCAGCTGCCGTGAGAGCTATGGAGATGAACACCTTCACTTACCTTGAAGTTGTTGCTTGTTGTCATGATCTTCCTTTTTCAGGTTTTCAAGGTATTGAGCCGGAAGGTCTCAAGAAGGAACTTACTCATCAGGTGATTCAAGCTATGGTTGATAAGATTATTGGGAAAGTTGGTTTTGATGAGGATGACCAAGAGGATATAACTGATGGTGGAAAAGCCAATACCGAAGCACCTGCTACTGAGGGTCTGGCTAACCAACCTTCTGATGATGAGGGTGGGGAAATAGAGGTTACTTCTTCCCGCACTCCTCCTGTGGGAGAGGTTTAGGATACTCCTCTCCTGCTCTTTCTGAAGCTTCCCCTGATGACTTTAATGCTGAAGTGAACATGCTGTATGGGGACCTGTTTGGTGAGACACCGAAAACTTCTAGGGGCAAAGGTGATGATACTCCTGATGGCAAGTAGCTTGGTTGTTTTATGAGCTTCATGCGTGAAGCTTCTTTTTATCTTGTGTGTGTAAGCCTTTGTTGGCACGAATAATTTTACTTTGTGATACTTGTAGCACCTTTTTATGGTGCCTTTATGTTTTCAAATTTTACTGGAATTTGTTTGTTGTATTTACTTGTGTGTTTTTGTTTGTTTGTTATTATTGCAATGTATTTGAAACTTTGCTAAGGAGTGGTGCTGCATACACCCCCACCCCCTAGAACGCCGCCCCGGGCACACAGATTCCAGAATTTTCTTGCGTTTTTACCAGTTTTGGGCCCAGAAAGCCTATATATACGCCCCTAAACTTAACCCTAAGCATACCCTGCGAACCAGAGTCGAATTTGGAGATTCTTGGAGCTTAGGATTTCAATATTTGGAGGGTTTGAAGGCAAGGAATCAGCTGGTGAAGTGCTCCTCACCTTTAATCTTCCGTTTTTATTTATTTTCGCCATGAATTCCTTTAAGATTATTTTGTTTGATTTTATAATGCTAGGCTAAACATTATGGACTACCTAGGCTTATGATGAACCATTGTTGACGTTTGATTTTGACTTAGGATTTATTTGATGTTATGCTTTTATGAACTAATAAAATATTTAATTATATTGAGTTGATGCATATGAATACTTAGAATTGTTTGATGAGTTTTATTATTCCATAGTTGCCTTGGTTATTGTTTGTCATACGATACGTTGCTATTATGTGATCTACTTTGTGTTTTTGACTATTTATGATTGATTCTCGATAAGATCATAGGAATAATATTATTTAATCGAATAAACCTAAGTGTGCTGCTAACCTAAATAGCTGTAAGGTGCTAGGTTATCAATAGGTCTTTGTTGATCAAGCTTGCAAGATTTAGTTCTTCGTAAGGAGTCCGTCTAGGTTTGATTGGTTAATTTGTCTATTGAATCAATAAAATATATTAAACCGTCTTTGATTTGCGCGCTGTAAGGTAGGATTTCATTATAAAGGAACTAGTTCATAATTAATTAGGTGACCTTAGGGAAACTTGATTTCTAAAACTGGTGTGTGTTAAAACTTATTAGAAACCCATAGGTGTCTTCTTGAGAAGGGTCAGGGGTCCTGTTCGGGTTTTCTTTTAAGCATGTATTTTACGATCCCAGATGCATAACTAAATATTTTCCCGATTAATTGACAACTGAAACTGAGGGGATTCTAGCCTAGGTAGTTTTGTATTATTATCTTATTAAAATCAACAAACTTGTGTTTCATTTAATTTACTTGTTTTCTTAAATTAGTTTTTAATAATAGTTTAAATTTAGTATTTTAATAAAAAAATCCCCTCCAAACAAATATAAATAAATAGTTAAGTCTGTAGTTGAGTCTAATTAGCTAGTTTACGTAATTAAAAGAGTCTAGTGGGTTCGATATCCGGACTTACTTAGCTGTACTAGAGTCGACCGGTTCACTTGCCGGTTAGTAGTTTAGTTAAGTTTAAGAGTCTAGAATTTATTATTTAGTATCTAGATTAGCATGTTTTTATATAACTGCTTTTAGCACCTCCAAACCACAAACAAACGGAAGCGTTATTGGCTTTGATTAGACTTTCTTACTACATACGCGCTACTTGTTTTGTTTTCTTTTGTTTTGAGTCGTAGGAGTCTAATTAATTTTTGTATAATTTTAAGTTTAGTTATTTTATTTATATTTTTAGTTTTATTGTAGTGTTTTCATAGAGTCTACTAATTTGGTCTTGTGTGATTTTCAGGTTTATGCCACATCTTCGATCACAAGGACCACTGTTGGATTGTCTTGGACCTACTCCTTTAAAATCTGAGGCCAGTTCATCACCACCGATCACCATAGATTCTATACCGAAGTTATCACCACACAGTCCACCATCGTCAAGTCCTAGAACCATTCCCGATAAGCAAATGGCCGACAACAACCGAACCGTTTACCAACAAGCCTTCGAGGGTTTCACCGGAGACCACTCACCCATCATCACCCCTGCAATTGATAACGCTAACTCATGGCAAATACCCTCCTACATCATGGCCAATCTCACCCAACATAACCCATTTCATGGCCGTGAAGATGAAAACGCACCAGCACACATCAACCGTCCCACCCGTGTTCTCAGAACTTTCAATCTGCAAGGTGCCAATGAAGATGCGATTTTTTCTGCATTTGTTTCCGTTTTCACTCGCAGGTCAAGCCGCCACTTGGCTCGATTCGCAACCTGCTGGAGCATTCACTACTTGGGAGGCGCTCCGTACCGCATTCATTAAGAAATTCTTTCCGCCTCCAAAGCATCTCGTCTTCGTGATCAAATCCACTCTTTCCACATGGAGCCGGATGAGCCGTACTACCAAGCTTGGGAGCGTTTCTAGAACTTACTGTCCCATTGTTCACAGCATGGTCTTACTCCTTGGGCCCTTGTTGAAACTCAAGCTCGTTTCGACACTACTGCTGGGGTAATTTAATGGATAGGAAAAATTTAACTGAGTGTAATGAACTGTTTGAGAGTTTTGCCCAATCAGAATATGCGAAAAAGCCACGTATCGGGAATTCCAATCCCTTCACTAGTACACCCTCATTCGTCCGAGGTGTGCACCAGGTCAATCTGGATACTAGGGTGGCAGCTGCCTTAAAAAGCCTGACCCGTCAGATGAGAGAACTTAAGGCTAAGGTAGATAAGTGTGAATTGTGTAGAGGGGGGCATGGTACTTTAGATTGTCCTTTGATGAGTCAGGAGCATGTAGAGTTCACAGGAGGGCCAAATAGGGTTCCTAATGCGTTTAATGGAAATAATAATTCAAACTGGAAAAATTATAAAAATAATAATTATAACTCTAACTGGCGTTCTTCCGTGCTCCCCCTGGTTCCAAGTCAAATCAAAATCCTAACCGGGGGCAAGATCAGTTGTTTAGTGGGGATCAAAGTAGTCAGGGGGTAAATACCGCGCATGATTTGAGTGGTATTGGTAGGTTAGAAGAGATGATGAAGCAAATACTTGTTAGAGATCAGGAAACTCAGAAAAAATTTGCTGATCATGATTTACTCTTAAGGAATCACCGGTCCGCGCTCTTAGATCTTCAGAGGATCGTAGGTGATATAGCCCGTCGTTTAAATGAGAGACTCTCAGGTCAGCTTTTGGGTTCCACTCAGCAAAATCCGGCTGCACAGTTAAAAGCCATTTCCACTCGTAGTGGTAGGGTCTTAGGTCTGGATAGAGAGGTTGAGGTAGGAGAGAGAGATGAGTTACTAGATGAGGAGATAGTGATGGAGACTCCTGGGAGGGTGCAACCTAGGCTAGGCCCAACAAGTACCGCATAAACCAGTGAGCCCATAGTAGGAGGAAGTGAGGAGAAGAAACCGAGAGAGGTAAGGCCGTCACCAATTATAGATCATACTCGTGTCCCATATCCCGCCCGCCTTAAGAATCAGAAAATCACTAGACATTACGGGAACTTCTTAGATATGTTTAGGCAGCTTAGAATTAGTCTTCCGTTTATCGAGGCCCTCCAGCATGTGGCGAAATATGCCAAGTTTTTGAAGGATCTTCTCAAACGGAAGGAAAATCTGGAGGAGCTTCGATCGTTCCACTGAACGGAGAGTGTTCCGCAGTAGTTCTCAATAAGGTACCGGAAAAATTACCCGATCCCATCGATTTCACTGTTCCATGTTTTTTCGGTACGAATACCTCGTGCCAAGCATTGGTAGACCTAGGAGCTAGCATAAACCTAATGCCGTATTCGTTGTATGAGAAGCTAGGCCTAGGAGAACTCACCTCCACCCGTATTTCATTGTCCTTAGCCAACCGCTCGGTAAAATACCCTAGGGGGATCATAGAAAACTTGCTTGTTAAAGTCGATAATTCAGTTTTCCCCGTAGATTTTGTGGTTCTAGATATGAAGGCCGATGAGAGAATTCCTATTATTTTAGGTCGTCCATTCTAGCGTACTGTTAAGGCACTCATAGATATTTTTGAAGGTAAGATCACTCTTAGAGGTGCGATGATAGTGTCACTTATGTCGCTAAATCCATGAAACACCCGAGTAGTCAAGACGGTCTCATTGATCCATGTCATCCCGTTTACTCGATTGATTCTTTTCTTTCGGGCATGGATCCACGTCTTGATCATTTCCGTTCCATCAGAGTTAGTTTGGAGCCGAGTAGATCACATAGCAAAGTGTCTTGAGTGAATACTCAAGTGTAGATTTTGTATATTTATTCAGTTTTTATTTTTGAGTCTTGTCGAGTCACTAACAGTAGTTTTCTGTAGTTTTTCTTTGTTTTTGTGTTTTTAAGTTTTGCATGTTTTGAGCCAGAAGAGTATCCCCTTAAAGTATAACGCAAAAATTCAAGTGTGGGGATGGAGCAATGGAGCCGTATCCTTTTTGTTTATTTATTTGTTGTTGTTATTCATATTTTATATATTGGTTGGGTTGGTTGGCTTAGTAAAAAAACTTTGAATGCATAATCTATCAAATGGTTGATTTGATAAGATAAAATTTTAGATATTGTTTGATGTACTTTTTCTGCTTCCGTTCGTTTGTGGTTTGGAGATATTTTTTTGTTGAGTACGTTCGCAGTTGGACGACAACTATTGAAAGAAGACTTTGGCATCAATTTTCATGAACATATTACCAGCTAAAGTCTTTTCCATTTATCTAGCTTGTTTTTTTATTTTGTTTTTAGGTTTTTAGTTTTTTGTAGTCCGACATTATTTTTATTTTTTGTCTTTATCCTTGCATTGAGGACAATGCAAAATTTAAGTGTGATGACAGAATATTTGAGTCGTAGTTAAATTTATTTAAAAAAAATGAAAAAAGTTTTGAAAAAGAATGTCCCTTGAAATAGTTTTTTACATTTAAATGGGAGATGATGATACTTATCGGAAATTGGTTTTTCAAACTTCTAATAATAAGATATAATTAAAAAAAACGCACATAACTTGAGATGTGTCAGTAGGCTCAGCCTTGAAAATGAAAGGGTAGTTTGATAGTTGGTTTAAAACGATAAAATATGATTTTGTAGTGGGAAACATCTTAAGTCTGTGGAAAATACGAGATAAAAGGTCAGGCCATACTCAAGCCTCATTTTTAGTTTGATTGCAGAAAAGTTATGAATTTTATAGAAATCAGAATACATTATTATACAATGATTGGGTAGGTTTAATGTTAGAGTATGCTAAGTAGCCGGTGATATAAACTAAATCTTGCACTTCTAGCTTTAATGGTTAAAACTTCATAGGCGTATGGTTTTATAACTTTAAATCTTGTATTGATGGGATGCCTCGGGTTCGGAGACCACGGGTTGTTTTACGGTTGTTCATCTGGGTATCTCTGGGCATTTAATTAAATAAAAGCTTTTAAGCATAAACCCGCAGTTTACTGCCATTACACTCACTTACATCAACTACAGTGAAGTAAAATCTTGATGATCCAGTGATTATCCCGCTGTTAGTCATACGTGGTTCTCTTACTTAAGTCCCATACCATTAAGAACCGGATCAACTAAAGACACGACGTATGTAAACCAATATATGGAAACTTGTAAAATCACGGGTGAAAATGGATCCGAGGTATTGCTCGATAACGGGGGTATGTCATGTAGTGGGGAACACTAGCTGGTTAGTTGAATAATTGAACCTTTATCATATCTCATGGCTGCTTGGTAGACTTTGATGATTAAACTTAGGTGGATAACTAATATCTTGATCGTCTTAGTTATTCATGAAAAAAAAAATGCAATAAAAAGTTTTAGTTTGCTAATTGTGAGGTTTAAGTCAAGTTGGGGTGGCTTGGTCTAGTAAAATCTAAAATAAAACGCGTCTTAACTGTGGGTTCCACTAGATTATATAAAAATAATAAAAATAATAGAAATGGTTGGATCTTACTTGTCCCGGTAAAGACAAAGGCATGGGTTTAAGTGGACAACAATATCGGTGATCGCAGTTTTTGCGTTTTTTTTCTAAATTTTAAGATGACCTACTATGTTTTTAAGACCGTATTTCCCCGATTCTGATTCCATTACAATTACACTTTTTCAGGGACGAAAGAAGATAAGTGTGGGGATATTTGATATAATGCTAAATATATATAATTCCCGTGTATAGTTTGTATGATATTTTATTAGTTTTTGTTCTGTTTTTATTAGATTTTGTATATTACTAACATATTTGAATAATGTAGGTTCCGGAGGTTGATCATGGTTAAAAAGGGCCGAAAACGAGCTAAAACAAGCCAAACCGGAGAACCGGAGCATTGGAATTGAACCGGACCGCATCAGAATTAAACCAGACCGCATTAGAATTGAACTGGACCAAACCGGTCAGCCCCCACCCCCTTAGCATGCCGCGCCACGTGGCCAGAAGCGAAAAAGGCAGCCGCGTGGCGCCTCAGGCACCCAGATTCCAGAATTTTCTTGCTTTTTTACTAGTTTTAGGCCCAGAAAACCTATATAAACACCCCTAAACTTAATCCTAAGCGTATCCTGTGAACCAGAGCCGAATTTGGAGTTTCCCAGAGCTTAGGATTGCAATATTTGGAGGGTTTGAAGGCAAGAAATCAGCCGGTGAAATGCCCCTCAATCGAAGACGAAGACTACGGGTTTTATCACCTTTAATCTTCTGTTTTTATTTATTTTCGCCATGAATTCCTTTAAGATTATTTTGTTTGATTTTATAATGCTAGGCTAAACATGATAGACTGCCTAGGCTTATGATGAACCTTTGTTGACGTATGATTTTGACTTGGGATTCATTTGACGTTATGGTTTTATGAATTAGTAGAAGGTTTAATTATATTGAGTTGATGCATATGAATACTTAGGATTGTTTGATGAGTTTTATTATTCCATAGTTGCCTTGGTTATTATTTGTCATACGATAGGTTGCTATTAGGGCATCTACTTTGTGTTTTTGACTATTTTTTGATTTTTTCGCGATATGATCATAGGAATAATATTATTCAATCAAATAAACCTAAGTGTGCTGCTAACCTAAATAGCTGTAAGGTGCTAGGTTATTGATAGGTCTTTGTTGATCAATCTTGCTAGATTTAGTTCTTCGTAAGGAGTCCGGCTAGGTTTGATTGGTTAATTTTGTCTATCGAATCAATAAAATATATTAAACCGCCTTTGATTTCTGCGCTATAAGGTAAGATTTCATTATAAAGGAAGTTCATAGTTAATTAGGTGACCGTAAGGAAACTTGATTTCTATAACTGGTGTGCGTTAAAACTTATTAGAAACCCATAGGTGTCTTCTTGAGAATGGTCAGGGGTCCTGTTCGGGTTTTCTTTTAAGAGACTATTTTACGATCCCAGCTCCATAACTAAATATTTTCCCGGTTAATTAACAACTTAAATTGAGGGGATTATGGCCTTGGTAGTTTTCTATTATTATCTGATTAAAATCAACAAACTTGTGTTTCATTTAGTTTACTTGTTTTCTTAAATTAGTTTGTAATAATAGTTTAAATTAAGTATTTTAGTAAAAAATGTCACACCCCAATCCAAGGCCTTGGGGTGTGACCATCATTTGGTACCTGTTTTGTAAATATATCAGAGTAGCGGGTTTATTTTAGCGGAAGTCTTTAAATATTAGAATATTAATTTACATTATCAAAACTACTCGGGAATTAAACAACCGAGGTTCAGTTTTACAAAACCGTGATATTAATAATACAAGGATTTGTAATATTCAAAAACGAGCCATCTTGAGCGATCTTCTATGACTCCAATCCTTGTATATCATCTATTATTATCTAGTTACCTGCAAGGGTAGGAAAAACACGTCAGCTATATGCTGGTGAAACGTTGACTCGATAAAACTTTTATAACAGTCGTTAAATACAAACATAGTTTTCTGTTTCATAAACTCAGCAGGAATGCCTGTCCATTCCCGGGATTTGTACCACTGCCCTACACACACAATTCAAAGGTTCCCCGAGTATATAGCCCCTGTTCGGAGACAACCTTCCCCTAGGCTATATAACCCTGTTGGAGAACCGATTATGACTGACTTGGTTTTGTATGCCAATTATCAGTTATGTTTGGATCCAGACACATGTGTATTCGGTCCGAGTTGCTTTTTATTATCTATTTTGTATTATAACGATTTTAAAGATTATATCTCATGCAAACATTTATCAGACTCTTTGTAATAAACAACCTGTCTATTACAAGAGTAAAATCAGTTCAGACAGTAAAAGGTTAACGTGTTTACCTTGTATATCAGTGGATAATATCAAACTCCTCTTCTCAGTACGCTTAACAACCTATATTCATAATAGGCATGCATAAGTATCTAGTTGATACTATTCAGCAGACTTTAAGTCTGTTTCAGTTCAGCAGAATCAAGGTCTGATCAACAGACTTAATGTCTGATTCAGTTCGGCAGACTCGAGGTCTGATCAGCAGACTTAATGTCTGACCTAACCTTAGTATTGTTATAGTCGTTTTATGAAAATACTTTGAATTTACATATGACGTTTGGAATAGCACGCTTTGGCCTAATAAAGGATATCACGTTGGCAAACTTCTCCAGGTAAGCAAACGGGTCTCGCGGTTGATTGGGATTTGTACGAATTGCTTTCCTTAGGCAAGAAGAGTCTACTAATGATACCCCCCTTCCAGTTACTACATGCCCGTCAAAATAATAGTTTTGATAACATTACTTCACGTGAAAGCAACGTCTTTGCTTTATAAAACATCACTTGGAAAATAAACGACTATACCCTTAACTAAGCTATATCTTATGTATTTAAAGTAACTAGTAAAGTAACTTAACCCTAATCCTAACTTAATCGGCTCGACGAGACTTAAGAGCTAAGAAATTAGCAGTAATTTAGCTTGTACTTCGTTTATACGATCAGTAGCTCGTTAAACAGCGTAATGACACCCCGGTTCTTCACGAAAACGGCTCTCGACACCATAGAATGCTCTTGGCACGAGTACCTAGGTTAAGTGTGTGAAATGAAGGTGAAATGGGATGAAATGGCTTGAACCCGTAGCTGCCCTTTTATTGGTGAGTTTTGCAGACCATCGCATAGCGCGATGGCCTTTTCCCCAAGGCCGTCGCGTAGCGCGATGCCGCAATTTACCAGAGGCTGCCACGTGTTGACACGTGGTTGGCCACGTGTCCCGGGTTACTTAACCTGGTCATCGCGTAGCGCGATGAGACCAGTGAGTTTCTTCGTCGCGTAGCGCGACGCCTACCTTTTTCTTGAATTGTGTGATTCTCTGTCGCGTAGCGCGATGAAGTTAGTCAGAGGACCATCGCGTAGCGCAATGGGTCTAAAAACCAAAAATTTTCATTTTCAGTCCTTTAACTTTCAGAATTTACACTTTTATTCCTTTAACTTATAATTTTGACATTTTTAGCCCAAAACTAGATGGGGTATTTTCAAGGTGTTACATCCTCCCCACCTTTAGAAAAATCTCTTCCTCGAGATTTATGTAAAGAGATGTGGATACTTCCATTTCATCTCAGATTCAAGTTTCCAAGTATATTCAGGTCCACTTCTTGAATCCCAATGGACTTTTACCAACTTAAATCGTTTACGTTTAAGAAATTTAATCATGATATCTTCAATTCGAATTGGTTGCTCCACAAACTTAAGCTTTTCATTAACCTCCACATCCTTTAATGGCATTGCAAGAGTTTCATCTGTTAAGCACTTGTGTAGGTTAGATACATGAAACACATCGTGTATGCCTTTCACTTCATCAGGTAACTCTAGCCGATAAGCAACAAGTCCTATTCTTTCGAGTATTTTAAATGGTCCTACGAATCGTGGACTTAATTTTCCTTTCATTCCAAATCGTACTACACCTATCCAAGGTGATACCTTAAGTAGTACTTTTCTCCCTTTTGAAATTCCAAAGGCTTGCGAAGAATATCAGCATAACGTTTCTGTCTATCTCTTGCTGCTTTCAATCGTTCTTGTATCTGGATTACTTGATCAGTAGTCTTTTGAACAATTTCAGGACCTGATAGTTGATTATCTCCAATTTTTGACCAGCATACAGGTGTCCTACATTTGCGCCCATACAGTGCTTCAAATGGTGCCATTTGGATACTCGTATGATAACTATTGTTATATGAGAATTCCATTAAGGGTAAATGAGTATCCCAACTTCCTCCTAGATCAATTACACATGCACGAAGTATATCTTCCAAGGTTTGGATAGTACGTTCACTTTGACCATCTGTTTGATGATGGTACGCGGTACTTAAGTTCAATTGCGTCCCCATAGCTCTCTGAAAACTTGCCCAAAATTTTGAAGTGAATCTACTATCTCTATCTGAAATGATAGACAATGGCACACCATGTAAAGATACAATATTCTCAACGTATAATCGTGCCAGTTTATCCATGCTATAAGATTCTTGCATTGGAATGAAATGAGCCGACTTCGTCAATCGGTCAACAATAACCCAAATTGCATCATTTTGGCGATTGGTTTTTGGTAACTTCATAATAAAGTCCATGGTTATCATATCCCATTTCCAAATCGGGATCTCAGGTTGTGTTAACAAACCTAATGTCTTTTGATGCTCGGCTTTGACCTTTGAACATGTTAAACATTTTGCCACATACAGAGCAATTTCTTTCTTCATTCCAATCCACCAATAATCATCCTTAAGATTATGATACATCTTATCACTACCCGGATGCATCATATACTTGGATTTGTGAGCTTCTTCTAATATCTTCTCTCGCAATTTCCCAACCATTGGTACCCAGATTCTTTTCCCTAATCTAAGTATATCATCATCGCCCTTAACTAATTGATCTATTGTTCCATTTTCTTTTTCAGCCTTTATGTTATTTTCTTCTAGTGCCAACTTCTGAGCTTCGTTGATTTCAGTTAATAGATCAATTTTGAGTTCTAACCTCAAAGCTCGTACTCTTTTTGGCTTTTCGTGCTCTTTTCTACTTAAAGCATCAGCTACCACATTAGCTTTACCTTCATGGTAAACTATCTCACAATCATAATCGTTCAACGTTTCCATCCATCGCCTCTTTCTCATGTTCAATTCTTTCTGATCAAATATGTGCTTCAGACTTTTGTGATCAGTATAAACTGTAAACTTTACACCATATAAATAATGTCGCCATAACTTTAGTGCAAAAATTATAGCTCCCAACTCCAGATCATGAGTGGTGTAATTTTTCTCGTGAACCTTTAATTATCGTGAAGCATAAGCAATTACCTTCTTCCCTTGCATCAAAACACATCCCATTCCTGTATGTGAAACATCACAATATACAATGAAATTATCTTGTCCTTCAGGCAACGCTAAGACAGGTGCATTTGTTAGTTTTTGTTTAAGAGTTTCAAATGCCTCTTCTTGCTTCGGCCCCCATTCAAATTTCACAGACTTGTGGGTTAATGATGTCAATGGAACCGCTATCCTTGAGAAATTCTGGATAAATCTTCTATAATAACCTGCTAACCCCAGAAAACTTCTTACTTGAGTCGGAGTCTTGGGTTTCTCCCATTTGGTAATAGCTTCAATCTTTGCCGGATCTACTTGAATACCTTTCTTATTAACAATATGTCCAAGAAACTGTACTTCGGATAACCAGAATTCACATTTCGAGAATTTGGCATAAAGCTTCTCTTTCCTTAACGTTTCGAGTATGGTTTTCAAATGAGCTTGTGTTCTTCTTTCGTCTTGGAATAGATAAGAATGTCATCAATGAAAACAATAACAAACTTATCTAAGTAAGGTTTACAGACTCGATTCATCATATCCATAAAAGCTGCCGGAGCATTAGTGAGTCCAAAAGGCATAACAGTGAACTCATAATGTCCGTATCGGGTTCTGAATGCTGTCTTGGATATGTCTTCTTCTTGAACTTTCAGTTGATGATAGCCGGATCTTAGATCAATCTTAGAAAAACAACTTGCTCCTTGTAATTGATCAAAAAGATCATCAATCCTCGGGAGCGGATATCGATTCTTGATCGTGACGTTATTCAATTCTCGGTAGTCAATACACATCCTCATTAATCCGTTTATCTTCTTAACGAACAATATTGGAGCTCCCCAGGGTGAAGAACTTGGTCGTATAAATCCTTTTTCCAATAACTCGTCTAGCTGCTTTTTCAGTTCCTTCATCTTAGTTGGTGCTAATCTATAAGGAGATTTAGCAATTGGAGCTGTTCTGGGAACTAAGTCGATTCTGAACTCAACTTCTCGATCTGGCGGAATTTCAGGTAACTCGTCAGGAAATACATCCTTGAATTCAGTGACAATTGGGACCTCTTATAGTTTCTTAGGCTCGGGCTCCTTGGTTACATAAGCCATAAATGCTAAGCAACCTTTTCCCAAACAATGACTAGCTTTTATTTTTGAAATGATTCCTATTTTACCAAAATCTTTATCTCCGGCTATTCGCATCATTTTATTGTTTGGAATTAAAATTTCAATAGCCTTTTCATTACATAGTATTCGGCCTTGGTTGGCAGCTAACCAGTCCATCCCTAAAATAACATCAAATCCAGCTAACTCCATTGGTAACAATTGCACTGGCATTTCATATCCGGTTAAGGTAATATAACTATTTAATACCTCAGATATTCGGATTAAGTTCCCATTAGCCGTTTCTACTTCATATTGATTATTCAATTTAGATAGAGGTTCATTCAATAGACTACAAAACTTATAATCTATAAAGCTTTGATTAGCTCCTGAATCAAATAATACTCTAGCATAAACATTATTGATAAGAAATGTACCAGTAATCACGTCTGGTAATTCTCCTGCCTTCTGAGTGTTAAGCATGAATGCACGGGCATTTCCCCTCTTGACTTCATTCCTGGCACCACTACCACTGGCGCCTCCAACTGCCAGTTTCCTTTTAGTGCATTCCGCACAAAAGTGTCCTTTCTCACCACACTCAAAACACACAATCAACTTCTTCCTACAATCCTCCTCCTTGTGTCCCGGTCGTTTACAAAAGTTGCAAGTTGAGTATGGATCAAACTTGCGGACATCAACTTTGGGAGTGAGTTTCAAACATCTCCCATATTGCCTTTTACCACAATTCTTACACAGCGGTCGATTAAACATACTTAACCCTTGTCTACCTCTTCCAAACTTCTGTCTACCATCATTCTCTTTCTTCCTTTCAACCATCATCTTTTTCTCTTCATCTTTATTTCGAATCATACTTTCCATCAAATATCCTGCTAATTTAATTGCGGATTCAATAGTAGCAGGCATGTGTGATCTTACATGATCACGAATTTCTTTTGGCAATCCATAAATATATCTGGTTACTTTGTTGTACTCCAGTGTAACCAGATGCGGTACCAGTCTACAATATTCAAGGAACTTCGTGTTGTATTCCTTGAGATTAGTGCCGATGACCTTATGATTCCATAGCTTGGTCTGAATTTGATCAACTTCATGTATCGGGTAGAACCTTTGTTTAACCAGTTCCTTGAAAGTTTTCCACTCCAAATTGCACATATTACTCCTTTCCTTGATCTCAATTAATGTATTCCACCACTCTAGCGCCTCTCCTTTGAACATCTGAGAAGAGTACTGGATGCTTACTTCCTCCGTGCATTTACTTATAATCACAATCGATTCCATTTCCTCAATCCAACGGAGCGTTGTTATTGTCCCTTTATCCCCGTAGAATTCTTTTGGTTTATATACTTGAAAATCTTTGAAGGTACATCCCGTGCTAGCCTTTACTCTTTTTGTTTTACTCGGGACGTGTTCAGCAGTTGAACTTTCTTGTTTCTTTTCTTCTTCATCTTTTGTGTTTTCAGTTTCTTTTCTTTTTGAATGTACTGATACGCTATGGTTTGGTTGTGTTTGTTTTACTGATTTTGACTTGGCTAAACTATTAGAATTAGCCGTATGGTCTTGCACCATCTTTATTAGAGGAGTTACAGCTTCCTTGATTAGTGGGGAAACCGTTTCTTTTATCATATCACGTATTCCTCCAATATATTCTTCAGGTTGTGAATTATTATTTCCAGGGGTCTTTACTTGACTCCCTTGACTGACTCGGGTTTCATGTTGTTTAGACATTCTGTAAATCATAGGAATACATAATTTATAACACAACACGCAAACTTTTATTCATAATATTACAAAAGATAGAAATACAACAACAGTAATTATATAACCCTAATCTTTGGCCCATTTCTTAACCATCTTCTTCATCTTATCACATTTTTTTATGATCTTATCACCCATATTTTTCTTCTTAATCCTGTCGTTTCTTAATTCATCCATCACCGAGTTGGGTGGATTGGGATACCCTACCGGTGCGGATGCCGAAGGAAAAAGATAAGCGTTTTCTCTTGAATACAAGTGAGGATTAGCTATATATGTCTGCATTTCCTCATCAGGAAGGTTGGTTGTATAAAATTCTTCAATCAAGCGGGCTTCTTCCCGTATCTCGTTTGCTTGTTCATCTATGGTTGATACCGGTCCATGATACGGTGGAAAATTAGGATTATCAGAATAATAAACCGATCTTCGACTCGGTTCAGCTAAAGTTTGAGCACCTGGTGGGGGTGATCCAAAATGCCATAGACTCTGGTCGGAATGACAGTTCATCCAACTCGAAGATTCAGTACTGGTTTCTTGCTTGACTCTACTTTGAACTTCCATATCATACGGATAATAGTTCGGGGTACCGGTCATTGGAACACTTTCGGAAGTGTCACTGGATATTTCGATTGGCATTTCTGGACTTCCCGGAGCATAAATTGGTTGGCTTCCGTAAGCCAAGTAAGGATTGATTTGATCAACAGGGTTTGACTGGTTTAGATTCATCGGATTCAGATCAGCCGGGTTTACGTGCACCGGTTCAGTCGGATTTACCGAAACAGTTGGCCACTTATCGGGGCAGGGTTAGATCGCCTTGTGACCCGACGTTTTTGTCCGTAGTAGTTATTGTAAGACATCTGTATATATAATAACTTAGGGATTGGCAGACTACCAATCATAATTTATCCCTACTTATCAGATAAATGGTTAAAGCTTAGGTATAAATTTTAATACCTAATTCGCTGAAACCGATGGCCCTGATACCAACCTGTCACACCCCAATCCAGGGCCTAGGAGTGTGACCATCAGTTGGTACCTATTTTGTAAATATATCAGAGTAGTGGGTTTATTTTAGCGGAAGTTTTTAAATATTAGAATATTAATTTACATTATCAAAACTACTCGGGAATTAAACAACCGAGGTTCAGTTTTACAAAACCGTGATATTAATAATACAAGGATTTGTAATATTCAAAAACGAGCCATCTTGAGCGATCTTCTATGACTCCAATCCTTGTATATCATCTATTATTATCTAGTTACCTGCAAGGGTAGGAAAAACACGTCAGCTATATGCTGGTGAAACGTTGACTCGATAAAACTTTTATAACAGTCGTTAAATACAAACATAGTTTTCTGTTTCATAAACTCAGCAGGAATGCCTGTCCATTCCCGGGATTTGTACCACTGCCCTACACACACAATTCAAAGGTTCCCCGAGTATATAGCCCCTGTTCGGAGACAACCTTCCCCTAGGCTATATAACCCTGTTGGAGAACCGATTATGACTGACTTGGTTTTGTATGCCAATTATCAGTTATGTTTGGATCCAGACACATGTGTATTCGGTCTGAGTTGCTTTTTATTATCTATTTTGTATTATAACGATTTTAAAGATTATATCTCATGCAAACATTTATCAGACTCTTTGTAATAAACAACCTGTCTATTACAAGAGTAAAATCAGTTCAGACAGTAAAAGGTTAACGTGTTCACCTCGTATATCAATGGATAATATCAAACTCCTCTTCTCAGTACGCTTAACAACCTATATTCATAATAGGCATGCATAAGTATCTAGTTGATACTATTCAGTAGACTTTAAGTCTGTTTTAGTTTAGCAGACTCAAGGTTTGATCAGCAGACTTAATGTCTGATTCAGTTCGGCAGACTCGAGGTCTGATCATTAATGTCTAACCTAACCTTAGTATAGTTATAGTCGTTTTATGAAAATACTTTGAATTTACATATGACGTTTGGAATAGCACGCTTTGGCCTAATAAAGGATATCACATTGGCAAACTTCTCCAGGTAAGCAAACGGGTCTCGCGGTTGATTGGGATTTGTACGAATTGCTTTCCTTAGGCAAGAAGAGTCTACTAATGATACCCCCCTTCCAGTTACTACATGCCTGTCAAAATAATAGTTTTGATAACATTACTTCACGTGAAAGCAACGTCTTTGCTTTATAAAACATCACTTGGAAAATAATTACAGTTTAACGACTATACCCTTAACTAAGCTATATCTTATTTATTTAAAGTAACTTGTAAAGTAACTTAACCCTAATCCTACCTTAATCGGCTCGACGAGACTTAAGAGCTAAGAAATCAGCAGCAATTTAGCTTGTACTTCGTTTATACGATCAGTAGCTCGTTAAACAGCGTGATGACACCCCGGTTCTTCATGAAAACGGCTCTCGACACCATAGAATGCTCTTAGCACGAGTACCTAGGTTAAGTGTGTGAAATGAAGGTGAAATGGGATGAAATGGCTTGAACCTGTAGCTGCCCTTTTATAGGTGAGTTTTGCAGACCATCGCGTAGCGTGATGGCCTTTTCCCCAAGGTCGTCGCGTAGCGCCACGGCCTTTTCCCCAAGGCCGTCGCGTAGCGCGATGCCGCAATTTACCAAAGGCTGCCACGTGTTGACACGTGGTTGGCCACGTGTCCCGGGTTACTTAATCTGGTCATCGCGTAGCGCGATGAGACCAGTGAGTTTCTTCGTCGCGTAGCGCGACGCCTACCTTTTTCTTGAATTGTGTGATTCTCTGTCGCGTAGCGCGATGAAGTTAGTCAGAGGACCATCGCGTAGCGCGATGGGTCTAAAAACCAAAATTTTTCATTTTCAGTCCTTTAACTTTCAGAATTTACACTTTTAGTCCTTTAACTTATAATTTTGACATTTTTAGCCCAAAACTAGATGGGGTATTCTCAAGGTGTTACAAAAAACCCCCTCAAAACATGTATAAATAAATAGTTGTGTCTGTAGTTGAGTCTAATTCGCTAGTTTACATAATTAAAAGAGTCTCGTGGGTTCGATACCCAGAGTTACTTAGCTGCTTAGTGTCGACCAGTTCACCTGCCGGTTAGTAGTTTAGTTAAATTTATGAGTTTAGAATTTATTACTTAGTGTCTAGATTAGCGTGTTTTTATATGACTACTTTTAGCACATCACTCACCCTTAGATAAGATAATACACAAGTATGTTACTCAAAAGATTCAGTCATTCATTTATTTCTCCACTTATATAAAACAACTACTACATAGATTTTTTATGAAGACCTATACTAAGATCTTTTTGAGGTGTTTATCACTCCAATGATGTTGCTCCTTCTTTCTGTCTTGGTCTTTGAGCTTGTAAGATCCACCCCTGTTTGCTTCTCTGATGATATAGGGACCTTCCCACTTGGGTCCCAACTTCCTTATGTCTGACTGCTTACAGGCCTCGTTATTTCTAAGAACCAAGTCTCCGGTCTTGAATGTTTCTTTTCTTACTCTCGTGTTATAGGAGGCTTCCAGCTTCTTTTTGTACATGGCTTCTTTGATAGCAGCCTAATCACGGGCTTTTTCTAGGAGATCGAGGTTGAGAAGAACCTCCAAGAACCGAAACTTGTATTACAATTTTTTTAAATGGAAATTTTTGGCAATTTATGATGGTATGTGGTTAGGAGGTGAGATTGTTTTGGTTTTCGGGTGTTCTGTAAATCCTGTTTACAGAAGTGTTCTAGATGGCACCACATATCAGATTCCGGGCCAGGTTCTATAAATTCCATTCATGGATCCGTGAATGTCATTGAAGGGTGTTACTTCTCTGTTAACAATCACAAACACCGGTACAGTTATCAAATGCGCTAGGGGCATCAACGTGCAAAAGGCTCGCCGGGGCCTCTGCGCAAGGTGCAAAATATCCGAGGGTCTAAGGAAAATGCCCAATTTTTGAAAATAAAATGTGAAAATATATTATATTCTAAAATTTATCCTATTTAGTTCAAAACCCTTAACAAAATTAACATGTTTAGGCAGAAAGTTAACGAAATTAACTAATAATACATCATCATTTGAACAACATACGTAAAAAAAAAAGCAACGGTTAAACAACAAACAAAATTAACAAGTTGATGCAGACGGTTAATACATGTTTATACAACCCATAGCTTAACATGTTTATACATCAACTAGGCTTCTACACGAGTCGTGGATAACAAAAACTTACCACTGTCTTTGCTATTTTATCTTTGCACTTGTGATCATGTTAGACTCGTTGACTTACTAAAATCACCATTAAAAGAATAACCTATGACGTCATTAAATTACTCACAAAAGCATGATCGAGCATATTGAATTACTCACAAAAGCATTCATCTTTACTTTTAATAAAAGCATGCATCTTCAATTATTTAAAGTTTGAAAAACATGAGCAATGTTTACTGTTAAAACGTTTTGATTGCTGCTCAATGTTGTAAGGTCAATAACGTGTGACTTGCGACATTAATATAAGAAACCCGTTAAATATATTTCGGTCAAGCAAATACAATGGGCCAAAAAATCCGGATACGAGACGAGAGTTTCGGTGCACACGTTTAACTTCTCAGGAAGAAGATCTTCTAGAATATGTATTTTTAGCTATAAATAAGGACTTGTAGTTATATGTATTTTTAGCTATAAATAATGTGTGACTTGCGACATTAATATAACGAAACCCATTAAATATATTTCGGTCAAGCAAATAAAATGGGTCAAAAAATCCGGATGCGAGACGAGAGTTTCGGTGCACGCGTTTAACTTCTCAGGGAGAAGATCTTCTAGAATATGTATTTTTAGCTATAGATAAGGACTTGTAGTTATATGTATGTGTGTGTTAATTTGTATGGTGTTTTCACCCGCCCAAGGAGAGCTCACCTTGGGTGGGGTCGGTTCGTTCATCATATAATTAATCTTTCTAAACTGATAACTGCAAGGTCGGGTATCATTATATTATCCTATTTATATTTATTCGGTCGTTTGATTTCACCACACCCATCTCGATCGTTTATCAGGAACAAATCCGTTTATCTGTTAGATCCGGTTTCAGGACCTACAAATGCTAACCTCTCTTCGGTTGGCATAGTAATATGAAGAAATTAACCATAAATGCTGATGACTATATATTTAGAAGTAACTATAGGTAAGTCTGATTTTTCAAGGTAACTCAAATCGATTATTTGATAAGTGAAAAGAAATTTAAAAAAAATACCACAAAACCGAAAATAGCTCATACAATTGCACCTTTCCTATTTGGAATCGTTAAACCATCGCTCCTACCACACAACCGGAAATAGCTTGTTCATGTTGTCTCCTTTGATAATATGAACAACGATTAAAAAAAAAAAAATAAGTAACCCGCTTCCGTAAATCGCGTTTACATTTGTCAAAGCTAACCTAACACATTCAATTCCTAGCTACCAACATTAAGCCTCTTTTAAATGAAACCAGCGACTAACATTAAGTTTCTTTTTAGTATTCATTAAAATCAACCACCATTATGTCTCTAAATTTAACAAGGGGTTTTCTACAGCCACCCGCCCTTTTGCTAAAAAAAAACCCATCAATACGTCCCGTATAGCTTTATACGGGGCGTATTGGTTGGTTTTCTAGAAAAAACCACCAAATTTGTCTTATTATGTTTTTTTTCTTATTATCAGAGGCGGCGTATCAAAAGGGGCGTATAGCCCTATACGCCGTCTCTGATATATTTTTTTAATTTGTTATTATTATTATTATTATTATTATTTATTGTTGTTATTAACATAACCGGGGTTCTAAACATCCGTTTGGATCGATTCCGGCGGCATTAAGTTCGCTTTTACTTATATTATCATATCTCAAAGTTTCAGGTTCTAAAATGCCGCTAGAATCAATCCAAACGGACGTTTAGAACTCCGGTTATGTTAAATTAAACGTTTAAGCGAGCTGGTACTGACCAGAATCTGAACAGCGAGTTGGAAGTCGGGTTTTGGTCAGTAGCTTTAAAATTTTGTTACAAAAATAAAAGTCTTCTAGACCGAAAGTCGGTTCCGACCAGAAGCATGAGAAATTGACTAGTCAAAGATGTTTGACTTTAGCCTGTAGTTCCCGAAAATGCGATTTTTAGCCTTTCTAAGCGATTTTAAAGGTTTCTAAGGGACATTTGGCATAATTGAAAGTTATGAAATCATAAAATAAGTTAAACCAAGTCAAATACCAATAAATACAAGTTTTAAATAGTTCGAAAGATCCGAATTACGATCCCGAATCGGTTTAAACTTAAATGAATACAAATACGAAAAATCCGAGATTTTGCAGCACCCTCATCGGAATTATAACAGTAATAATAATAATAATAATAACAATAATAATAATAATAAATAAATAATAATAATAACAATAATAATAACAAATAATAAATTAAAAAAATATATCAGAGGCGGCGTATAGGGCTATACGCCCCTTCTGCTAATAAGACAAAAAAGCATAATAAGACAAATTTGGTGGTTTTTTCTAGAAAAACCAACCAATACGCCCCGTATAAAGCTATACGGGGCGTGTTGGTGGGGTGTGGGGGTGTCCCTAGCAGGACCCAACAACAATTAGTCTGATTAAGATAATAAAACTATCGTAACAACAATATAGCTAACAACAAGAGTATAGCAGTCCAAGAGTGTATCCGAACCAGAGCTTCTATACCTGCTAAGAATCAAAGAAAACACGAACCGTTAGTCGCACCGTAGGAGGGGGTTTCCTACGATCAACCTCCGACGTGAAAATAAGTGATATGATACGATGATAAGGTTGTAGGAGTGTAAAGAGAGAGTTTTGAGAGAAAGGAGTGAAGATAGAATGAGAATACATTTGGTGAAATGTTCCTATTATAGGCAGTCGGAAGCTTCCCTGGGAAAGTTGAAGCTTCTTAAGAGGAAAAGATCAGCTCTCCTTTCAGCTTATGCAGGCTGGGTATATGCTATTTCCATATAAGCTTTACTCAGCTTCCATTTGTCTTCTTGTTACTTTTACTTTATGGCAGATGCCATCTTTTTGTCAGCCATTACTTTTTCTGACATTACTGTAGCAAGAGCTTCCTGGTTAACTTAGAAACCTTGATGGGCAAGTGTCAAGCTTCCATTAGCGTCTTTAGCTTGTGGGTGGGTAGGAGTACAAACGTCATCAGCCCCCTAATCAAAATTATTTGGGTTGTAATGACGAATGCTTGTGACTCAACTCTTTTTCTTTTTGGGATTTTTGCCCCCCACTGGGTGTTTAATGCTTTTGGGCTCAGCGGCATGCCTCTTCATAGACCAATGCATATACCCATTTTACTATTTTGTACTTATGTATATAAGTCCATAAGCTGGAAAATTTTTGTAACGTATGGTTCGGAAGCTAGAAGCCTGTGACCCGAACCTTCTGATGCTAAAGCTTAGGGTTAGAAGCTAGGAGCTTATGGCATCGACCTATCGTATGCTATATTATTTATTTTGATTTCGTACTTGTATGATGTTTCCTTTATTTTGGAAGCTGGAAGCTCGTGAGTCTAAGACTACGTATTTTATTCTAAGGGTGAGAGCTTAAAACTTGTTATGAGAAACTGTTAGTTATTATTATGATGCACCAATGTGGTAACTGCTCCTTGTCTTGTTGATGTGACCTTTGAGTCAAGAGGTCATTATGTTGCCGACTGACATAGCTATGGCTATGTTAATCCTGACCTCCCGTCTGTCCAGAATCTTAGGGATTTAAAATTCAAAAAATCCCTTTGACATTTGTCAAAGCTAACCTAACACATTCAATTCCTAGCTACAAACATTAAGTCTCTTTTAAATGAAACTAGTGACTAACATTAAGTTTCTTTTTAGTATTCATCAAAACCAACCACCATTATGTCTCTAAATTTAACAAGTGGTTATCTACAGCCACCCCCCCTTTTGCTAAAAAAACCCATCAATACGTCCCATATAGCTTTATACGCGGCGTATTGGTTGGTTTTCTAAAAAAACCACCAAATTTGTCTTATTATGTTTTTTTTCTTATTATCAGAGGCGGCGTATCAGAAGGGGCGTATAGCCCTATACGCCGTCTCTGATATATTTTTTTAATTTGTTATTATTATTATTATTATTATAATTATTTATTGTTGTTATTAACATAACCGGGGTTCTAAACATCCGTTTGGATGGATTCCGGCGGCATTAAGTTCGCTTTTACTTATATTATCATATCTCAAAGTTTCAGGTTCTAAAATGCCGCTGGAATCAATCCAAACGGATGTTTAGAACTCCGGTTATGTTAAATTAAACGTTTAAGCGAGCTGGTACTGACCAGAATCTGAACAGCGAGTTGGAAGTCGGGTTTTGGTCAGTAGCCTTAAAATATTGTTACAAAAATAAAAGTCTTCTAGACCGAAAGTCGGTTCCGACCAGAAGCATGAGAAATTGACTAGTCAAAGATGTTTGACTTTAGCCTGTAGTTCCCGAAAATGCGATTTTTAGCCTTTCTAAGCGATTTTAAAGGTTTCTAAGGGACATTTGGCATAATTGAAAGTTATGAAATCATAAAATAAGTTAAACCAAGTCAAATACCAATAAATACAAGTTTTAAATAGTTCGAAAGATCCGAATTACGATCCCGAATCGGTTTAAACTTAAATGAATACAAATACGAAAAATCCGAGATGTTACAGCACCCTCATCGGAATTATAACAGTAATAATAATAATAATAATAAATAATAATAATAATAAAAACAATAACAATAATAACAAATAATAAATTAAAAAAATATATCAGAGGTGGCGTATAGGGCTATACGCCCCTTCTGCTAATAAGACAAAAAAGCAAAATAAGACAAATTTGGTGGTTTTTTCTAGAAAAACCAACCAATACGCCCCGTATAGAGCTATACGGGGCGTGTTGGTGGGGTGTAGGGGTGTCCCTAGGACCCAACAACAATTAGTCTGATTAAGATAATAAAACTATCGTAACAACAATATAGCTAAAAACAAGAGTATAGCAGTCCAAGAGTGTATCCGAACCAGAGCTTCTATACCTGCTAAGAATCAAAGAAAACACGAACCGTTAGTCGCACCGTAGGAGGGGGTTTCCTACGATCAACCTCCGGCGTGAAAATAAGTGATATGATACGATGATAAGGTTGTAGGAGTGTAAAGAGAGAGTTTTGAGAGAAAGGAGTGAAGATAGAATGAGAATACATCTGGTGATATGTTCCTATTATAGGCAGTCGGAAGCTTCCCTGGGAAAGTTGAAGCTTCTTAAGAGGAAAAGATTAGCTCTCCTTTCAGCTTATGCAGGCTGGGTATATGCTATTTCCATATAAGCTTTACTCAGCTTCCATTTGTCTTCTTGTTACTTTTACTTTATGGCAGATGCCATCTTTTTGTCAGCCATTACTTTTTCTGACGTTACTGTAGCAAGAGCTTCCTGGTTAACTTAAAAACCTTGATAGGCAAGTGTCAAGCTTCCATTAGCGTCTTTAGCTTGTGGGTGGGTAGGAGTACCAACGTCATCAGCCCCCCAATCAAAAGTATTTGGGTTGTAATGACGAATGCTTGTGACTCAACTCTTTTTCTTTTTGGGATTTTTGCCCCCCACTGGGTGTTTAATGCTTTTGGGCTCAGCGGCATGCCTCTTCATAGACCAATGCATATACCCATTTTACTATTTTGGACTTATGTATATAAGTCCGTAAGCTGGAAAATTTTTGTAACGTATGGTTCGGAAGCTAGAAGCCTGTGACCCGAACCTTCTGATGCTGAAGCTTAGGGTTAGAAGCTAGGAGCTTATGGCATCGACCTATCGTATGCTATATTATTTATTTTGATTTCGTACTTGTATGATGTTTCCTTTATTTTTGAAGCTGGAAGCTTGTGAGTCTGAGACTACGTATTTTATTCTAAGGGTGAGAGCTTAAAGCTTGTTATGAGAAACGGTTAGTTATTATTGTGATGCACCAATGTGGTAGCTGCTCCTTGTCTTGTTGATGTTACCTTTGTGTCAAGAGGTCATTATGTAGCCGACTGACATAGCTATGGCTATGTTAATCCTGACCTCCCGCCTGTCCAGAATCTTAGGGATTTGAAATTCAAAAAATCCCTTTATAACCCGAAAGAACCGCTACTCTTATCAGTTTCCTTTATTTTCGCCTAATTACCATCGGTTATAACTTCTTTTCCATCGGTTTCTTCCTCATTTCGTTTCCTTTCTAAAGATAGAAGATGTTTTCTTTTCTTTGTTTTTTCCGATTATGGGTTCTAAGGAAGATGTGGCGACTCATTTTTCGAAACTGGCCCAACCGGAACTTGATCGATTTTGTTCCGAATATGGGACTGGGCTGATCTTCAGCGAGAGTTACCCAAATCTTCCATTCCCGTGTCTGGTTTTCTCCGTGGCAAAATTCCAGTTTACACTTGTTATTTTGACCAATGTAATCTTCAATACCCCTTTACTACATTTTTCGTTAGTGTTTTGAAGCGTCACAGTGTTTGACTTGGCCAATTAGCCCCTGCTGGGGTTGCTCAGATACTACATTTTGAGGTTGTATGTCGTTCCTTTGGGTACTAGCCCGATCTTTTGATATACCGAAGGTTCTTTCAGTTAGCTAAGAATGGAAATTGGTCTATCGTTGAGAAGACTGGTTGTGAAGCAGGATAGATTTCATGTACGGTTGGGCTCACTTTTTCCTGGAAAGATAAGTTTTACTTTGTTTCAGAATCTATCATGCCGTTTTCCCCGGTTTGGAGGAAACATGAATTTGCTTTGAACCCTTCTGAGCCTAAGGTTGATATGCTTTATGCTGATTTTTTGAAGAACCTTCGTTCTGTTTATGTGAAGCTTTGGACCTCTCGGAGGAGTTCGTTGTTTATTTAAGGTTCAGCATCAAATGGCCTAATCCTCATACCGAGCCTAAGATTTTTATTGATGAGAAAGGTATGTTACATTTTTCCTTAAGCTTTTTCTGCTTCTAGGGTCTAACCTTCATCTCTTTCTTTTGTAGTGATTGGTGCTTTGGAGTTTCTTGAGCTTGATGATTTTGCTTATGCGACCTTTGACCTTCGTGTGTACTGATGTTGCTTCTGGCAATCCAAACGTGGTTGAAAGTACCAAGGACTTTCTTCAATCTTGTGATCATGTGACTACCTCATTTTCTGCGGCTCTTCCTCCAAAGGGTACTGTCAGGAAGGCAACTTCTACTTCCATTCGAATTAGTAAGAGATTCAAAGCAACTCCTGCTCCTAGCTCCTCTGCTACTAATCATGTGAATTTAGATTAGGATGTGGCACCTTTTTGTTTCAATCACTGGCTTTCCTCCATCTGGTGTGGAGAAAGTTCTTAGGAGCCCTACTCCTTCGCCATTGAAGTCACCTGTGAAACCAAGTGCCAAGAAGGGAGCTTCGGCTGTTAAGCGACGGAAGTCTGCTAAAGCCTCTAACAAGAAGTCAGCTCCCACAGTTTATAGCAAAATGGTGGAGAAAGGGAAAGAGCCTGTTAGTGTTGGGGCATCTAAAGAAGCTGTCAATTTGGAGAAGGTTAAAGGGAAAGTTGTTGCTTCCCAACTGTTAATGGTGAGGGTGCTTCCTCTGATGAAACTACCTCTGTGCATGTTCCATCATGGAATATTCATAATGGTGATTTTTTAAAGAGGGCCCATGTTTGTTCGTATCTTCTTATTCGGTGTATCCCCCAGCAGTGAAGCAGGTTGTTGAGGATTTGGGCGATGGTGAAGTTATGGTGAAGATTATGCAACACTTGGCTTCCTTGGTTTCTCTTGTCCTAGAAGGTTTGGGACGGTGGAACGATGCTCCGGGTGAGATCAAGAAGCTTGTAAGTGAGAAGGTATCTTTGGAGAGCGCATTGAGTGAGGCAAATGAGAAGGTTGTTGCTCTAACCGCTCGTGAACAAAGCTCGGTCCTCAAGTTTTCTAAAGCGAAGGCTTCCACCAAGAATGAGCGGAACAAAGTGGAGGCCTATGCCAAGGACCTCTATGAGCAGCGCCATCAGGTAGGTCGGGAGAGGAACTCTCTCATTGAAGAGAAGAGAAAGCTGGATGTTGAGCATGAAAAGATGGAATGTGAGAGGCAGAAGCTCATGGATGGGAAGCTTGCTTCTGATGCGACCATTAACAACCTTCAATCCCAGGTTGAAGAGCTTCTCTCTGAGAAACGATTATTATTTGAGCAAGGTATTCCTCACTTTGTTTCGTATCTCTTACATAGCAGTGAGTTTAATTAGATTCTTGGGGAATTTTACACAAGGGCCATTGCCTATGGCCATTACCATGGCCTGTTTCTTGTGTTTGAGCATGCCTGGCTGTCTTCTTGATGAATTTCCTGCTTATCGACCCCATGCCGCCACCGACTTTGCAGCTGCCGTGAGAGCCATGGAAATGAAGACCTTCCC
>NW_027500852.1:0-86713 GCF_021521415.1 Bidens hawaiensis
GGTACATGAATTACCATAGTAATTATACGAGAATACATGGTTCACTGTATTGATTGTACGTGAATATATAATTGTATTGAATATGCGATTAATCGATCGATAGTTATTGAAACCCGAACAAATCGAGGGTTCAATTATAGACGATATCTATAATATTTAGTGATTTTACGAAGCATTAATGCTTCGGGATAAGTGAATTAAAGCACAGAAAAAGAATTTCGATTTAATGGTACGTCGGTACATTAAACGAAACCTTTAATACCAAACCGAGCAAGAGACGATCGATCAAGCCGAAAAAGATGCGCAATAATTAATAATATGATGTTTTAAGTTAATAAATGTCATGGTTTAAGTTTTTAAAGTTTTTAAATCGGTTTTATATAAATTTCATTTTTAAGTCGAAAAACGACCGTTTTAGCCTCGTTTTAAGTCGAATTAAACATTTAACCGAAAAACGAACTGAACCAGATTATCCAAAACATTATCCGGATTACGAGAATCCAAATGTGTGGATAGGAATGGAGAGGTGGGTCCCACCCCACCCCCCACATAGACCGATCGGAAGTTCCAAGGGGTTATACCCCATTTCATTTCTTTTTTTTATCAAGCCATGGCATTATCCTTCTTCCTCTCCACTTTCATGAACTAAAAACCGATAATTGGAGCAAGAAAACCGAGGTAAAAATCGAGTTATATACGTTTCCATCTTCGTTTCTTGAGTTTATTTGCAAGAAAATGAGGTTTCAAAGATGAAAACCGATTCTTGCATGATCAAGTGATGTATACGAGTTATACAAGGGATCTTGGTCCAAGAAAGGAGTTAAACGGACCAAAAAACGAATTTTTACGGTTCAAACTTTAGTTTTGAAACAATAACCGAAACAATAGTGTAAGAGGCTTGATCGTGAGTGTAACTTACTTGGTATTGTGGTATGTTGGTTGTAGGTTCTGTATTTAGTGGTAGATAAGGCGGAAAGACGAGTTTGTAGCTTGTAGTGGCGGAAAACGAAAGGTATATTCGGTTTATGTTCGGTTTTGGACAGCTTGTTGATGGTTTAGAGTTGGGTCATGAAATTTTACAGGGATGTTCTACACATGAAAATATGAGTTCTGTGAATTTTTGGTAACTTTTGGACAAAGGATGAATATTTGGTGAATTTAATGCTCGGTTTTGGCCAAAAATGGTGAAAAATAGTTAAATATCATGACAAATTCTGGAAAATTCCAGATAAACTTTTTATAACATGTATAAGTCACACACAAAATTTTAGGTCAGTTGGAGAAGTCTATGTAGGCTTTTCGGTTAAACGAGTTCTAGGGTTTTCTAGCCCGGTTTTGGTGAAAATGGCATGTAAAATAAGATTTTGGTTCTGGAAAAATTACAGGGGACTATGTGGACGGCAGGGGTCATCCAGGATAAATTTGGGATTTTTCTAAGGTCGTTTGGTATTTACGACATATTTAGTGTTTAAATGGTGTTTAAAAATAGATAAATAAATTTTAAATATAAAAATTAATTCTGGAAATATTTTTATAAAATTCCCCACTGTCAAAATGTGATTTGTGCAAAATTTCAAGATCCGAGATTAAACGGATAATTATTTGTGCAAAAACAAACTTTTAAAGCTTAAAACGAGTAAACCGGTAAAGTTCGCCTAAGCGAGCTGACTGGTGTATAAAAACCCTAAAAATGAACTATTTTCATTTAACTGAGTTAAACAAGTAAAAATAAATCATCCGAAAATAATTCGGATGATTTGGGTAATTTTAAACGATTTAACAGTTTCCGGTACGCCAAAGACGGAAACGGGTCCCGCGGCCAATCGGGGCGTCTAAAACGAGCTCTAATTTCACAACTTTAATTAAATTATCAGTCAACAACTATTTTCGGGTCGTGTGTGACCAAATTCATTTTGAAACGTAAAATCGGATAACCGTGCTAGGCACGCAAAACGGGAAAAACGACTAATAGTAATTTTGACTAGTAAACTCTAAACGACATCACAATCTGAGTCCGGAGAAGTGTTTCTGGGTTAACATTGCCCCCGGAACGGTTACAGTACTGGGTTAACAGTGTCCCCAGATGTACCGGTTGATACGGTTAAGGATTATATAAACAATAATTGTATAATAACGAACGTAGGGATCATATAACAGATTGGACGTGTTAACTGATAATGATTGTTGTTACCTGCTTTCATGTGCTAAGGTGAGTTTCACGAGCCCCTTTTTCGGAATTGTTTTTAAATATTTTCCCGGGGCGGAAGCATGTTACTACTGAAATGTTTAAGTACATACTGAACGCATGGATTTGCGTGTATTTATAAATATTTGATTGTACGGGAATCGTACGGAATGGGTACAGTACTGGGTTAACAGTGTCCCCAAATGTCCCTAGAAGTGTTTCTGGGTTAACATTGCCCCCGGAATGGGTACAGTACTGGGTTAACAGTGTCCCCAGATGTCCCTAGAAGTGTTTCTGGGTTAACATTGCCCCCGGAAAGGGTACAGTACTGGGTTAACAGTGTCCCCAGATAATATTATATTATGATATTGATTTAACAAGGTTTACTCAAATTGTGAAACTCACCAACTATTCGTAGTTGACCCGTTTTCTCACATGCTTTTCAGGTACAATTAAGATGAAGTGATTGCTTACGTGCTAAGTGCTTGATGTGTGTAAGATTTGCGTGCGGGATGTTAGGATACATTATAATAAATAGAATTATGTTTCGTATTGTATGATGTGTGTATCACCTAGACGGTAATGAAATACAAGATAATGTAATTTGAAGTATATTAATGCATTCAGTTTTCTTTATGAACAATGTGGTTGATATCAGAGGTGTCTGTAGCATCCCGTTTACGTTTCCGCTGCGGTTACGGGGTGTTACAATTAAAGTTTAAGTTGTTGGAAATTTTCAGAAAATTTGTAATTACTATTTTTAATGGATTTTGTCGGTTTTACGTTTAAAAAACGAACAGTTTGAGTTTTAGTATAAAACAAATAAGTATACTTCGGGTTTTGTAATTACTATTTATATGAGTATTTTACAACTTTAGGGGCTGTTCTAAAACAGTCCCTAATCGTCATGTCGGTTTGCGTTTAAAGCCGATTTTTCGACCGTTAAAGTTACCGACAAGTAAAAGAACCAAAAAAGTCCACACCAATTATCTTATAAACTAAATATACATATTATAACATATAATTCACTATTATTTCTAGTTTTAATCACATAATTTCATATAGCACATTTCAATCAATTTAGGCTTCTAAATTCGTAACTTAAGTTTACTAATAGCGGTAATAATCAACATAGCAAAGTATAATACAACAAGCATCATCAAAACTTTCAATCGTCCAGATTCTTATAATTGTCATGGTCTTCACAATAAGCCAAACTTTCACTTTTCAAACATATTTGTTTAGAATGTTCTAACATGCATGCCTAATCATGTATGTTTAGTTTGAATAAATCACCAAGCATATGATCATTTCTATCATCATCAAGTCATCATATGATCTCATCATATATGCACAAGTTCAAGTGTTTCATGATTAACAATTAACTTATGAATTTTCTTAGTATTCAATCAACAAAGTTTCCTATTGTAGCAACTTTTAATTTAAATAATCCTATCTAATCCAAGCTTACAATTATGATCAATTATGATTCTTGTTTATCTCATTCAAATAGTTTGACAAGGTTTCATGCAACCTATTGTTCTATTTAGATTTTGATTTTCCTATTATTCAAGTTACAAAGTTTCTATTTCTAGCAAGTAAGTGACAAGTAATTCCTACAACAATCCAATAGACACTTTGATGATGTATTTTATCATAATTCAAGTAAGTAACTCATAATCTATCAAAATCTTATATGTTGTGCATTCATATTAAAATCAAAGATTCAACTATGAATCCAACAAAGTTTCCTTATTTTGCAATTTAACAATTTTCAACAATCATCTTTAAGCATGTCTTTCAAATTAATAGATTATTGATTCTCTAACATACAACCTATCATCAATATTGTTCTTTAATTTAATCAATCATATATAATTATCAATTTATCCAAGAAATCCAAGTATCCCTAAATTGCAAAATTGTGAACAAGTTCTTGCCAATTTGAATTTCAATACTAGCAATTCAATAGATTATGTTCATATCTTATTCATCATTAATTACCCAATATCCATTCTCACATCAAACTCAATCACCAAATTCATCCATAATTTTACCTAATTATCCAATATCTTAACTACATCTCTAATCAATTTCAACAATCCAAACGTGATCTTTAAGATGAATGTATGCATGTATGTAAGGGTTCAACACCTCCCCTTACACATGCATACATACATATGGCCCATATACACACACATGCATTAATAATTTTCAATATCTAAGATCAATATCAACCAAAAAACACATAATCTTATCTATCAAATCATAGAAATCAACTTATAAATACAACTTACTTAGGTTTTGATGATCCTAAGATGATGAATTGGTGTGTGTGATGCTTCCTTCCACTTGATTCTTCCTCCTAATTTCCTAATCTTGATCTTACTTGAATGTGTGTGGTGTGTGTGAGCTGTAATACAGAGAGAGTGGGGAGGGAATGTAGGGTTGTGAGGTGTGTAATAGAATTGAAATGTGGATTGTGTGTCATAATCTGTAACATCCTAAAAATTTTAATGATGAATAAAGGAAGTTATGTTTAGTGATTTCGCGTAATTAATTAATATCGGGTAGGGAGCGGGTCTTGGACGTGGATTAATTGAGATGGGTTAAATGAGAATGGGATTTCAGGGATATAAATACCCCCAAAATCCCAAAATATCTTCATTTTCACCAAACTCCCTAACACCCCAAAACACACACACACACCACACGCATACCGCCGCCGGCCGGCCGAGCCAAGGGAAGAGTCGGGCAGGTCCGAGAGAGAGCGATTAGTGTACTAGCAAGTAAACGAGATCCAAACAAGCCCAAAAAGGTATGATTCTTGATCTTTGAAGTTTAAAGATCCAAGCTTTTTAGTGTATAAGCGACCGAAAATGGTCGGGAAGCGTAGTGGGTGATATTGAACCATAGCAAGGGTGTTAAAATCGCTCAAAATGCTGGAAAGAAACCGAACAGCGGCTGTCTAGGCAACTTCGCCTGCATCTGGGCAACTTCGCCTTCAAAGCGATGAACTTCGCCTGCAAGCTAAGTTCGCCTGATGAACTTCGCCTGCAAGCTAAGTTCGCCTGATGACAACTTCGCCTGAGGCCAAGTTCGCTTGATGACAACTTCGCCTAAAGCCAAGTTCGCCTGATGACAACTTCGACTAAAGCCAAGTTCGCCTGATGACAACTTCGCCTAAGGCTAAGTTCGCCTAAGGTTTAACTTCGCCTAAAGCTAAGTTCGCCTAAGGTTTAACTTCGCCTAAGGTTAACTTCGCCTAAAGCCAAGTTCGATTAGGAAGTAAACTAAAAATCTAATGAAAAATGTGTTAAGACAGTTAATGGAAATAAAATTTTTCCAAGCTGACCCCAGCCAGGGGCTCGACCCCAGCCAGGGGCTCTGCCCCTTGGACCCTGCTAGGGGCTGCCGCCCCTAGACCCCGCTGCCAGGGGCGCTGCCCCCGGACCCCCGTTCGTTGTGGGTCATATAAAGATAGAAATACATTATGAGAAGTGATAGTTAATTGATACGTATACTTGTTATACAGTCAGCCTTGCACAACTGAAGAAAGGAATTACGATTAACGGTGAACGTAACCGTGTTCAGGTGAGTTTCTAGCCCCATTCCTTGTTATGTTTTCTGGGCTGTGTGTATACTTGATGTGTTGTTAATACATTTATCCTAAGTGATAAGTGTATGCCCTATGTGATATATGTGTTATGTAAGAATGATTGCTTGATGGTACGTGAACGATCTTCGGATATTGCACGTACTGTCAGGTTGTAATGCTATGTATAAGGTAAGTATAATATGAATGCTTATGCATATGAACGTGATAGAGATAATAAAAGAAGGAAATAATGATGTATGGTTGTATGGTTACGAAAAGGGAACCGAGCCCTAATAATACTCGAGGTATGATGTATGGTTGTATGGTTACGAAAAGGGTACCGAGCCCTAATAATACTCGAGGTATGATGTATGGTTGTATGGTTACGAAAAGGGTACCGAGCCCTAAAAATACTCGGGGTATAATGTATGGTAACGAAGAGGGAATCGAACCCTACTAATATTCGAAAACTAGGGACCAGACCCTTATAATATCTTTGATGTTAGGGACCAGACCCTTATAATATCTGTGATGTTAGGGAATCGAACCCTTCTAATATTCGAAACTAGGGACCAGACCCTTATAATATCTGTGATGGTAGGGACCAGACCCTTATAATATCTGTGATGTTAGGGAATCGAACCCTTCTAATATTCGAAAACTAGGGACCAGACCCTTATAATATCTGTGAGGTTATAGGGCGAAAGGCTCTTTAAAACGTATGATTTTGTATGTAAAGAAAGTATGAAGGTAAAAATGAAAGTAAAAGCACTTAAGTGTGTATGAAAGAAAGTTAAGAGGTTAAGTATGAAGTGTAAAGAATGTATTGTATGATTATGTGATTAACTAGAACTCACTCAGCGTAGCTGACTTTTAGTATGCACGCAGGTGAGTAGGATGAGACAGCTGGCTTGAGCGGGGACACATGGCAGAAGAATAAGAGCCTGGCATCTGAAGACTTATAATGTTTTAATTTTAATGTTTTAATGTGAAAGACAAAGGACGTTTTGAGACAAGTTATGAAATATTGTAATGTTTTATGAAAGTTTTATATTCCGCGTAAATGTTTTAATTAACTCTGATATTTAGAACTGTGTTTATGAGTAAATCCAACACGAAAGTAGGGTTACCGGTAACGGGGCCTTACATAATCTAGAATCGAAAGTAGTTTTGGAGTAACGGTACGAATGTGAAGATGATAAGGACATGGTGTATACGCCGCTGGTACATCCTATATATAAGTGACATGATCTGATTCTCATTTGTAGCGTTGCACTAACTACTCGAAGTTCCACGTTATGATATATTTTAAATTTTATTTGCTATGTTTACTTTCTCAAAATCTAACTATTCTAATACTAAGTTTGTTTTAGTATTCTCTAATTTCGGGACGAAATTCCCAAAAGTAGGGGATACTGTAACAATTCGTACTTTTCCTTCATGATATATATACATAATACACGACCTGTATTCGTTTTCAGCTAATTTTAATCAACAAAACATTGCATTTATCGAGTTATAAATATTTTATTATTATTGTTTATTTAAATATCTAATTATCTATAATAACAACAAAACACCCTAAAGATAAGTTAGGGACCAATATACAAAATCCATACAAGAAGGTTAGGGACCAATATACAAACACCCTCATTATAAATCCATACAAGAAGGTTAGGGACCAATATACAAAATCTGCAATATAATTATATTAATTATAATATACCCAGCTATCCAAACCGGTATTCAGTATCCAAACCCGTGACCCGTTTAATACCTTGTACCATAATCTTGGTTGTATAATTAGAATAGATCATTTCAAATCGTTTATAGGATTATTACGAACTTACACCGTCAATTCATTTAGGAAATACGATCAAATATAACTCATTTTGATTACTTATATGCACCGTCATTATACATACGGAAAATTGGTGTAATTACACAAGAAGAATACAATTAAACGTTTAGGAAGCATCTTCATGTATACACAAACTAAAGCCCTAACTCCTATTGCTCTAAGATTTGACCTAACCCTGTTGTTCATACATGTTTTTGGCCGCAACCTATATCTCGTCGTTCGTCATCAATTTATCATTATTACAGGTAATTAATATATTCATCGTGGTCGTGTTAATATGTTTTACAATAGCCCTAAAATTAATTAAGCAAAAAATTAACAGACTGATTAATTGTAGATTTTAGGGTTTATAAACCATTTGGGGAAGACTTGTAACATCCTAAAAATTTTAATGATGAATAAAGGAAGTTATGTTTAGTGATTTTGCGTAATTAATTAATATCGGGTAGGGAGCGGGTCTTGGATGTGGATTAATTGAGATGGGTTAAATGAGAATGGGATTTCAGGGATATAAATACCCCCAAAATCCCAAAATATCTTCATTTTCACCAAACTCCCTAACACCCCAAAACACACACACACACCACACGCATACCGCCGCCGGCCGGCCGAGCCAAGGGAAGAGTCGGGCAGGTCCGAGAGAGAGCGATTAGTGTACTAGCAAGTAAACAAGATCCAAACAAGCCCAAAAAGGTATGATTCTTGATCTTTGAAGTTTAAAGATCCAAGCTTTTTAGTGTATAAGCGACCGAAAATGGTCGGGAAGCGTAGTGGGTAATATTGAACCATAGCAAGGGTGTTAAAATCGCTCAAAATGCTGGAAAGAAACCGAACAGCGGCTGTCTGGGCAACTTCGCCTGCATCTGGGCAACTTCGCCTTCAAAGCGATGAACTTCGCCTGCAAGTTAAGTTCGCCTGATGAACTTCGCCTGCAAGCTAAGTTCGCCTGATGACAACTTCGCCTGAGGCCAAGTTCGCCTGATGACAACTTCGCCTAAAGCCAAGTTCGCCTGATGACAACTTCGCCTAAAGCCAAGTTCGCCTGATGACAACTTCGCCTAAGGCTAAGTTCGCCTAAGGTTTAACTTCGCCTAAAGCTAAGTTCGCCTAAGGTTTAACTTCGCCTAAAGCTAAGTTCGCCTAAGGTTTAACTTCGCCTAAAGCCAAGTTCGATTATGAAGTAAACTAAAAATCTAATGAAAAATGTGTTAAGACAGCTGGCTGGGGTCAGCTCGACCCCAGCCAGGGGCTCTGCCCCTTGGACCCTGCTAGGGGCTGCCGCCCCTAGACCCCGCTGCCAGGGGCGCTGCCCCCTGGACCCCCGTTCGTTGTGGGTCATATAAAGATAGAAATACATTATGAGAAGTGATAGTTAATTGATACGTATACTTGTTATACAGTCAGCCGTGCACAACTGAAGAAAGGAATTACGATTAACGGTGAACGTAACCGTGTTCAGGTGAGTTTCTAGCCCCATTCCTTGTTATGTTTTCGGGGCTGTGTGTATACCTGATGTGTTGTTAATACATTTATCCTAAGTGATAAGTGTATGCCCTATGTGATATATGTGTTATGTAAGAATGATTGCTTGATGGTACGTGAACGATCTTCGGATATTGCACGTACTGTCAGGTTGTAATGCTATGTATAAGGTAAGTATAATATGAATGCTTATGCATATGAACGTGATAGAGATAATAAAAGAAGGAAATAATGATGTATGGTTGTATGGTTACGAAAAGGGAACCGAGCCCTAATAATACTCGAGGTATGATGTATGGTTGTATGGTTACGAAAAGAGTACCGAGCCCTAATAATACTCGAGGTATGATGTATGGTTGTATGGTTACGAAAAGGGTACCGAGCCCTAAAAATACTCGGGGTATAATGTATGGTAACGAAGAGGGAATCGAACCCTACTAATATTCGAAAACTAGGGACCAGACCCTTATAATATCTGTGATGTTAGGGACTAGACCCTTATAATATCTGTGATGTTAGGGAATCGAACCCTTCTAATATTCGAAACTAGGGACCAGACCCTTATAATATCTGTGATGGTAGGGACCAGACCCTTATAATATCTGTGATGTTAGGGAATCGAACCATTCTAATATTCGAAAACTAGGGACCAGACCCTTATAATATCTGTGAGGTTATAGGGCGAAAGGCTCTTTAAAACGTATGATTATGTATGTAAAGAAAGTATGAAGGTAAAAATGAAAGTAAAAGCACTTAAGTGTGTATGAAAGAAAGTTAAGAGGTTAAGTATGAAGTGTAAAGAATGTGTTGTATGATTATGTGATTAACTAGAACTCACTCAGCGTAGCTGACTTTTAGTATGCACGCAGGTGAGTAGGATGAGACAGCTGGCTTGAGCGGGGACACATGGCAGAAGAATAAGAGCCTGGCATCTGAAGACTTACGATGTTTTAATTTTAATGTTTTAATGTGAAAGACAAAGGACGTTTTGAGACAAGTTATGAAATATTGTAATGTTTTATGAAAGTTTTATATTCCGCGTAAATGTTTTAATTAACTCTGATATTTAGAACTGTGTTTATGAGTAAATCCAACACGAAAGTAGGGTTATCGGTAACGGGGCCTTACAAGTTGGTATCAGAGCAAAGTTCGAGAGATATAAGCATCCTACATGCTTAGACTCGAACAGAGTATGGGATATAAGTAAGAAATGAAAGAAGATGCCATTCCAAGAATGCCATGTGTCGCTCAAGCAAGATCAGTAAAGGTAAATTGTATGATTAAATGATATATGTTAATGAGAAAGAAAATATATGTGAACAAAAGGGATAGGAATAATTGATTGTTGATTTGACTAATTGCTTAAGTAGAATCAGCACAAATAGACTCATAAAGGGAAGTGTATAGGACACGGAAAGCAATGTGATCAGCTAGTCACAGCTGGCCACTGTTATTACCTGTTAGCCTTGCTATCCTTGTACTAAATAGTTCCTTGAATGATGATGTCTGTGTTTTCCCTTTTAGAATACAATGGCTGGAGCCGGAGACATTGTTGGAGCTGGAGGTCGCACTGGACGACGCGGCAGGCCTCGTCGTGTCCAGCAACCTTCGGTTGAGACCGCTTCCAACACTGAAGCTGAAGGAAGCGCAGCGGGAAGGAACCCGGAAAACAATGAAGGAGTTCAACTGGATCCTGCAATTCAAGCAGCTATTGTTCAAGCTGTAGCCACTGCTGTGAAAAATATTACCCCGGGAAGGTCTGCTGGAAGCCGTGAAAGAACTATTGAAGGGGCAGGTGGTAATGGTAGGAAGGATGACGAGAGGGAAAGGGGTGACTCAAGTGAGGTAAGGTCTGTGAAAGATGATGATAGGAAGAAGGGCCGAGGCGGTTGCAACTATAAGTCCTTCAAAGGTTGTGACCCGCCTAAGCTGACTGGTTTAGGAGACGCAATCGCTACTCTTCAGTGGATAACCGCCATGGATAAGGTTATCCGCATTAGCGAGTGCTGTCCCGATCAAGCGGTAGGTTATGCTACTCAATCATTCGAGGATGAGGCTATGTATTGGTGGGAGAGTGTGGTGCAGAGGAAGACCCGAGAAGAGATCAAAGAGATGAAGTGGGACGATCTGTAGGAGTTAGTAATGAAGAAGTTCTGTGCTGACGCCGAGGTTGAAAGGGCGGAGATGAAGTTCCTAAACTTGAAAGCTGGGACGATGACACATCGTGAGTACACTACAGAGTTCAATCGAATGTCGAGGTTGGTACCCGATATGGTCAGCACTGAGGCTAAGAGAATCAAGTGTTATGTGAGAGGATTACCACAGAGAGTCCGCATGTTAGTCAGGACAAGTAAACCTGCTACTTTCGATTCTGCTGTCGAACTCGCAGAGATGGTCTATGCAGACCTGGCTGCGGATGATGTGGTGGTGGGAGACGAGAAGAAAGAGAAGAAATGGGCCGATCCTGCAAAACGACCCGGTACTCAGTTATGGAACCCCAAAGATAAGAAGCAGAGAGTGTGGGAGAAGAGATCGTGTAAGACCTGCGGAAAGATGCATGGTGGTGAGTGCAAGTGGGGTAAAAGTTCTGGTGTTTGTCTCAAATGTGGAAAGGCTCACGGTGGGGAATGCCGGATGGGGTCTAATGTGTGTTATAAGTGTGGGAAGGTAGGGCATTATGCCAATGAGTGCAGTGCAAAGCCAGCATGTTACAAATGTGGCAAGACAGGCCACATGGCGAGAGAGTGCACAGATGGTGAAGCTGGAGGTAGTGGAAGGAAGGATGCCGATCAAGCTAGGCCAAGAACTAGAGCCTACATGCTGACCCAAGAACAAGCCAGGCAGATTCCGGATGTCGTCACAGGTACGTTTCTAGTGAACGGTGTTTCCGCTTCTGTATTATTTGATTCGGGCGCAAACAAAAGTTTCGTAGCCACACCATTTAGTAAACTAGCTAAAATGAAATGTTGCCGAGTGTCTGAAACTTTTGTAGTAGAAACCGCCAGTGACACTTCGGTTAAAATAACAAAAATGGTTAAGAACTGTAAGATAGAATTGGAAGGACATGAGTTCCCGGTTACCTTGTACGTTATGACCTTGGGAGGGTTCGATGTGGTTTTGAG
Source organism: Bidens hawaiensis (assembly GCF_021521415.1). Lineage (NCBI taxonomy): Eukaryota > Viridiplantae > Streptophyta > Magnoliopsida > Asterales > Asteraceae > Bidens > Bidens hawaiensis. The sequence continues at coordinate 12,249 of NW_027500852.1, forward strand.
TATGGATTAGTTGTCTGAGTTTGAGGCTCAGATAGTATGTAAGAGTAGGATGATAAGGTTAAAGTCATTGGATGGTAGTGCGGTAACGGTTTATGGTGATAAGGAAAGTTCTGGGCTTAATGTCATTTCGATGATAAAAGCCGAGGGTTTGCTAAGGCGAGGGTGTCGTGCCTACCTGGCGTATGTCGTCAACGCTGCGGCCGAGACGAAAGAAATGAAAGGTGTTCCTATTGTACGCGACTACCCAGGAGTATTCCCTGAGGATCTTCCGGGGTTGCTGCCGGAGCGAGAGATAGAATTTCAGATAGATTTAATACCAGGAGCCCAACCTATCGCGAAAGCGCCTTACCGTCTAGCACCGTCCGAGATGAAAGAATTGATGTCACAACTGCAAGAACTCCTCGACAAAGGTTTCATAAGACCGAGTGTTTCCCCGTGGGGTGCACCAGTGTTGTTCGTGAAAAAGAAGGATGGAAGTATGAGAATGTGCATAGACTATCGTGAGTTGAATAAGCTTATGGTAAAGAATAGATATCCGTTGCCAAGGATTGATGATCTGTTTGACCAACTGCAAGGTTCAAGTTGGTTCTCACGAATAGATCTCAGATCAGGCTACCATCAGCTGAAGGTGAAGGAGGCAGACATCCCTAAGACAGCGTTCCGAACGCGGTATGGACACTACGAGTTCCTCGTAATGTCATTTGGTCTAACAAATGCTCCTGCAGCATTTATGGACATGATGAATAGGGTGTGTCGGCCGATGTTGGATAAGTCGGTTATCGTCTTCATTGACGATATATTGATTTATTCAAAGGACGAGTCTGACCATGCTGAACATCTGAGAGAGGTATTGGAGACTCTGAAGAAAGAGAAGTTGTATGCCAAGTTTTCGAAGTGCGCGTTCTGGTTAAGAGAAGTGCAATTTTTAGGTCACGTGATTAATCCGGAAGGGATTACCGTGGACCCAGCTAAGATTGAAGCGATAACGAATTGGAAGACTCCGCAGAATCCGACTGATATACGAAGCTTCCTAGGGTTAGCTGGCTACTATAGAAGATTCATCGAAGGTTTCTCCAAGATAGCCGCACCGCTGACCGGTATGACCCGAAAGTCGATAGTATTCAGTTGGGGAAAGTTTCAGGAAGAAGCCTTTGAAAAATTGAAGAAGAGACTCACGCAAGCTCCAATCCTTACTCTACCCGATGGTGACGAGGATTTCGTTGTTTGTGCTGATGCTTCGCATCAAGGATTAGGTTGCGTGTTGATGCAACGAGGGAAGGTGATAGCTTACGCGTCTAGACAGTTGAAGGTCCATGAAAGTACTTATCCGACGCACGATTTGGAGTTAGCAGCTGTAGTGCATGCTCTTAAGATATGGAGGCATTATCTGTACGGTACTAAGTGCACTATCTATACAGATCATAAGAGTTTAAAGTACTTCTTCGAGCAGAAAGAATTGAACATGAGGCAGAGAAGATGGTTAGAATTGATAAAGGATTACGACTGTGAGATTAAGTATTACCCCGGTAAAGCTAACGTGGTCGCTGATGCGCTAAGTCGTAAGAATGAGGAAGTCATTGCAACAGTGAAGTCATACAAGTTGATCATGAACTCAAGTCTTTTTGAAGAAATCATCAAAGTGCAGTCAGAAGTGTTAGTAGACGAAGGGTTAGTAAAGAAAGAAAGGATTTATGGCCAGCAAGATGGGTTGATGGAAAACACTCATGGAGTTAAAACTAGGTTCGACCGTATGTGGATCCCACGCCATGGTGATCTTAGAAGTCGAATCTTAGATGAAGCTCATAAGTCAAGGTACTCAATCCATCCTGGAGCTACAAAGATGTACCAAGACTTGAAAAGAGATTACTGGTGACCAGGAATGAAGAACGATGTAGTGGATTATGTTGGTAAGTGCTTAACTTGCTTACAAGTCAAAGCCGAACACTAAAAGCCTTATGGGAAAATGCAACCGCTAGAGATACCTGAGTGGAAATGGGAACACATCACCATGGACTTCATAACTAAGCTACCTCGTACAGCTAAGCAACATGATACCATCTGGGTGATAGTGGACCGTTTGACCAAGAGTGCTCACTTTCTGCCCATACGAGAGGCCATCTCGTCAGAAACGTTAGCAAGCTTGTTCATCAAGGAAGTTGTAACCAAGCATGGAGTACCGTTATCAATCGTGTCTGATAGGGATACACGGTTTACTTCGAGGTTCTGGAAGAAATTCCATGAAGCTATGGGGACGAGGTTGAACATCGGTACGGCGTATCATCCTCAAACCGATGGACAGTCTGAAAGGACGATCCAAACCCTTGAGGATATGCTACGTGCTTGTGTCTTAGATTTTGGTGGAAGTTGGGATGATCATCTGCATCTGGCAGAGTTCTCCTATAACAACAGTTACCATTCAAGTATTGGTATGCCACCGTTTGAGATGCTTTATGGTAGACGATGTAGAACCCCGGTGTGTTGGGGTGAGATTGGTCAGAAAGAATTGGGAAGTCTAGAAGTGGTTCAAGAAACGTCTTCAAAGTTCGATCAGATCAAAGCAAGAATGAAAGCCGCGCAAGACAGACAAAAGTCTTATGCAGATAAGCGGCGACGACCAATTGAGTTTAACGTTGGTGACAATGTGATGCTCAAGGTCTCGCCTTGGAAGGGGATTATCCGTTTTAGGAAAAGAGGAAAGTTGAGTCCGAGGTACATTGGACCGTTCAGGATTGTAAATCGTGTGGGTGAAGTAGCTTATAAACAGGATTAACCCGATGAGTTAGAAGGAATTCATTCAACCTTCCATGTTTCTCATCTGAGGAAGTGTCTAGCTGATGACACGTCTCACGTGCCATTAATGGACATCGAGGTTGATGAACAATTGAACTACATCGAGCAACCGATAGAGATCGTTGATCGTAAGGAGAAGCAGCTTCGTCACAAGACTATACCTTTGGTAAAAGTGATATGGAAACACCGCAAAGGATCGGATGCTACTTGGGAAGCCGAGGATGAGATGCGCAAGTTTTACCCTAGTTTGTTTATGTAATAGTTAGGTTTCGGGAACGAAACCTCTTTAAGGGGGGAAGACTTGTAACATCCTAAAAATTTTAATGATGAATAAAGGAAGTTATGTTTAGTGATTTCGCGTAATTAATTAATATCGGGTAGGGAGCGGGTCTTGGACGTGGATTAATTGAGATGGGTTAAATGAGAATGGGATTTCAGGGATATAAATACCCCTAAAATCCCAAAATATCTTCATTTTCACCAAACTCCCTAACACCCCAAAACACACACACACACCACACGCATACCGCCGCCGGCCGGCCGAGCCAAGGGAAGAGTCGGGCAGGTCCGAGAGAGAGCGATTAGTGTACTAGCAAGTAAACGAGATCCAAACAAGCCCAAAAAGGTATGATTCTTGATCTTTGAAGTTTAAAGATCCAAGCTTTTTAGTGTATAAGAGACCGAAAATGGTCGGGAAGCGTAGTGGGTGATATTGAACCATAGGAAGGGTGTTAAAATCGCTCAAAATGCTGGAAAGAAACCGAACAGCGGCTGTCTGGGCAACTTCGCCTGCATCTGGGCAACTTCGCCTTCAAAGCGATGAACTTCGCCTGCAAGCTAAGTTCGCCTGATGAACTTCGCCTGCAAGCTAAGTTCGCCTGATGACAACTTCGCCTGAGGCCAAGTTCGCCTGATGACAACTTCGCCTAAAGCCAAGTTCGCCTGATGACAACTTCGCCTAAAGCCAAGTTCGCCTGATGACAACTTCGCCTAAGGCTAAGTTCGCCTAAGGTTTAACTTCGCCTAAAGCTAAGTTCGCCTAAGGTTTAACTTCGCCTAAAGCTAAGTTCTCCTAAGGTTTAACTTCGCCTAAAGCCAAGTTCGATTAGGAAGTAAACTAAAAATCTAATGAAAAATGTGTTAAGACAGCTGGCTGGGGTCAGCTCGACCCCAGCCAGGGGCTCTGCCCCTTGGACCCTGCTAGGGGCTGCCGCCCCTAGACCCCGCTGCCAGGGGCGTTGCCCCCGGACCCCCGTTCGTTGTGGGTCATATAAAGATAGAAATACATTATGAGAAGTGATAGTTAATTGATACGTATACTTGTTATACAGTCAGCCGTGCACAACTGAAGAAAGGAATTACGATTAACGGTGAACGTAACCGTGTTCAGGTGAGTTTCTAGCCCCATTCCTTGTTATGTTTTCGGGGCTGTGTGTATACCTGATGTGTTGTTAATACATTTATCCTAAGTGATAAGTGTATGCCCTATGTGATATATGTGTTATGTAAGAATGATTGCTTGATGGTACGTGAACGATCTTCGGATATTGCACGTACTGTCAGGTTGTAATGCTATGTATAACGTAAGTATAATATGAATGCTTATGCATATGAACGTGATAGAGATAATAAAAGAAGGAAATAATGATGTATGGTTGTATGGTTACGAAAAGGGAACCGAGCCCTAATAATACTCGAGGTATGATGTATGGTTGTATGGTTACGAAAAGGGTACCGAGCCCTAATAATACTCGAGGTATGATGTATGGTTGTATGGTTACGAAAAGGGTACCGAGCCCTAAAAATACTCGGGGTATAATGTATGGTAACGAAGAGGGAATCGAACCCTACTAATATTCGAAAACTAGGGACCAGACCCTTATAATATCTGTGATGTTAGGGACCAGACCCTTATAATATCTGTGATGTTAGGGAATCGAACCCTTCTAATATTCGAAACTAGGGACCAGACCCTTATAATATCTGTGATGGTAGGGACCAGACCCTTATAATATCTGTGATGTTAGGGAATCGAACCCTTCTAATATTCGAAAACTAGGGACCAGACCCTTATAATATCTGTGAGGTTATAGGGGAAAGGCTCTTTAAAACGTATGATTTTGTATGTAAAGAAAGTATGAAGGTAAAAATGAAAGTAAAAGCACTTAAGTGTGTATGAAAGAAAGTTAAGAGGTTAAGTATGAAGTGTAAAGAATGTATTGTATGATTATGTGATTAACTAGAACTCACTCAGCGTAGCTGACTTTTAGTATGCACGCAGGTGAGTAGGATGAGACAGCTGGCTTGAGCGGGGACACATGGCAGAAGAATAAGAGCCTGGCATCTGAAGACTTACGATGTTTTAATTTTAATGTTTTAATGTGAAAGACAAAGGACGTTTTGAGACAAGTTATGAAATATTGTAATGTTTTATGAAAGTTTTATATTCCGCGTAAATGTTTTAATTAACTCTGATATTTAGAACTGTGTTTATGAGTAAATCCAACACGAAAGTAGGGTTACCGGTAACGGGGCCTTACATAATCTAGAATCGAAAGTAGTTTTGGAGTAACGGTACGAATGTGAAGATGATAAGGACATGGTGTATACGCCGCTGGTACATCCTATATATAAGTGACATGATCGGATTCTCATTTGTAGCGTTGCACTAACTACTCGAAGTTCCACGTTATGATATATTTTAAATTTTATTTGCTATGTTTACTTTCTCAAAATCTAACTATTCTAATACTAAGTTTGTTTTAGTATTCTCTAATTTCGGGACGAAATTCCCAAAAGTAGGGGATACTGTAACAATTCGTACTTTTCCTTCATGATATATATACATAATACACGACCTGTATTCGTTTTCAGCTAATTTTAATCAACAAAACATTGCATTTATCGAGTTATAAATATTTTATTATTATTGTTTATTTAAATATCTAATTATCTATAATAACAACAAAACACCCTAAAGATAAGTTAGGGACCAATATACAAAATCCATACAAGAAGGTTAGGGACCAATATACAAACACCCTCATTATAAATTGTAGGCTCCTGGACGGATCGTACACGGGATGTCGCTATCTGCGCAGGTGCGGAATCCCTGCGTAGTTAGATACGAGTGCAGAATACTTATAAATCAAACACACGAGCAATGAACGAACACGTTATATTGATAACCGAACCCGTGACTCGAGGTCACTATTACAGACTCTAACACACGTTACTCACTTCACTGAACAACTGAAACGAAAACCTAAAACCAACTTCTAAACTGTTACGGCGAACAGTATATAAACACGACAACTTCGCCTCAGGCGAAATTGTCATTAACTTCGCTTGTTCAACAAGTTCGCCTGAGCTAACTTGTTGACAACTTCGCTTGTTACAAAAACATAAACATAATCAAAAACATAATTACATTACAGACTCGATTACAAATGCTAGACTATGAACTACTGACACACATGTACCAACAGACTCCCCCTTGGCAGTAGCTTCATATCTTGATCTTCAAATCTTGAGTCTTGTAATCTTGCATCTCTACACGTGCGCTCCCTCTCTAACACACACCGACACCACCCGTTGATATTTCCTAGCTTGATCCTTCCAAGCAGGAATGTAGAAGATCTTCTTCTCGTTGAGCACCTTCAGATCAGCCTGCGATAGATTAACAAGATGCATCGGGTCGTAAACCCTAAGCACTTCTTGTTCATCCTCATCTTCCATTACCGCCTCCGCTGTCTCACAGTCCACAAACCACCATTTTAGGTCTTTGAGCACGTCCTTGGGCATGAGCTTCATCGGTACTTCTTTAAGGCACCGGATCGGTTTATATTTCATAACCATCCAAGGTTTTCCATCAACTCTCAGACCTCTATCCTTGTCTTCGACAAGTTTCCCCTTTTGTGGTCTCATCAGCTCAAATTTCTTCTCCTTGATACACTCCTTCCACACGATCTTCCCGATGATTCTAGCCATGTTGTCTTCACTTCGGTTTATCAATCCCAGTCTGGCTAAATCTTTTACCTCACATTCAGGCAGTGTGTTTAAAGATCTCAACGTTCTCCTGAAGTACTGAATTCCATCGTATCTTTTGATCACGAAGAGCCGCAGCTGCTCGTCATATATCCAGCAGATAATACCTTTCTTTGCTTCTGCGTATCCCTTAATATTGTAACTTGTTTTGAACATTTTAGGGACCGCCGGCTTCTTCGTCTTTATGAACCAGTGAGCACAACCCTCTTTCCAATTCGGTTGTTCCTCCCATTCAGTATCTTCCACCACGCTCTCATCACCCAACTCTGGTCTCTCAAACTCCGGAATCTCGTGTTCCACGGAGTCATCTACAATCTCCCCTTCCTCTATCACGTTTTCAACAGTAATTTGCTCTCCGATCCTCTCGATCTCATCAACCGGCAGCACATCTTCTTCAAACATAAAATCATCATCATCCTCATCCAGCTCTTTAAACGCGTCTATAACATCATCAACATCAGCATCATCATCAACATCTACCACGTTGTCACCGGCTGCGCTTGTAGACTCCCCCTCAGCTGTGGAAGCCCCAAGAGCCTGAGAGGTTCTTGGCAGCTCACCACCTGCACCTTCCGGTGCATTGGGATCATCGTCTTGATCTTCTCTCCGTTTTGTCCTCAACTCATCTCCCCTACAAGTCTTCTCCCCCTGAGATGCCAAGAATGCCTTGAAGGCATCAATTACTTTCCCGTGTTCAACCAAGAGGGAGGCTTGCAGTCGATTGGATTCCACTAGGCTTTGAATGGTCTTTGTCTGTTCAGCAACAATCCGCTCTAGCGATGCAATCCTTTCGGAGTCAGAAGTAGGCGTTGGAGTTGGCGGGACATCAGCAGCAGAAGTGACCGCAGGTGGTACACTTGGTAACCCTGCAGTAGTAGTGACGGTCGACTCAACAAATCGTGCAACTACCACCGGTGGAGTAAGCGATTGGGATGGTAGAGACACAACTGCTGGGGCCGACGTCTCGACGGCAGTAACCTGTGCTGTAGTAGGAATAAGAGACATACCAGACAAGGCGGGTGGAGCAAAACGTACTAGCCTTGAAGATTCTCCAGCTCCCGAACCCATACCTGTCCGTTCTCTTCTTGAACGTCTGAGCACAAGCTGAACTGCTTCTTCTTCATCAACTTCCTCATCATCCTCGTCAACAGTTCTCGGCCTCTTTCCAGTAGTTCTCTCCCGAGACACCATCAGTCGTCTCGCTTCAGCAAATGTTTCGTCAAGATCGGAGTCAACTACCGAAGTAACTGCTCTAGTAACCTCCATGACCTGAGAACCTGAGACATCCATATCAAACAATCCATGGCCGCTAAAAGCAGCATCAAGATCTACTTCTTCAGTAGTAGGCACAGCAGGAGATACAGCAGCTGGCACAGCAGCAGAAACAACAGTAGATACAACAGGCGCAGCTGGTACAGCATGGGGTGCTGCCGCCTGATGTGGCTGTGGGTCCCTGAACTCGTCCCCTCCTGCAGGAACATACCCCGGGTTGATAAGATACCCGAACAGTGGAGTATGCCTGGGACGCAGCTCAGGCTTGCTACGTGTGCTCGAAGTCCGACACTGAGCGAAGATACGTTTCGTCACACATTCGACGTATCTTATAGGGCGTCTCTGCGGTAGCGACGGAGCGACATGATTGAGGATCATCTGTAAGAACCGAGGATACATGATAAATCGCTCGCGCGCCACAGCCCTCCTCTGACGATCAATCTCGTAAAAAATCAGTTGACTAAATGAATATCGTCGGTTGTAAGTCAGGGCAATCATGGCTGACTGCATTGTCGCGCCCATCCCATCCGTTCCTGCCTTCCTCCCAGACATGCATACAATCAATACATGCATTAGGAAGCGCCACTGATCCAGTAAAAAACCTTTCCTCCTCTGTGTATCCCCCAACGGACCTGAATAACCCATCCTCAGGTACGCTCCATCACGAAAAGGAGCTACGAACTCCGTTGGGTCATCCCTTGTCTCTTCCCCAAACTGCAAAGCCAACCGTATATCTTCAGAAGAAAACTTTATAGCATGACCATTTACGGTTGCTCGAATCACTGGGGGCTCAGGCCTGCAATCATAATATACCGTCTGCCAAAAGTCTTCTATGTTAGGCAGTGAAATGGGCAGGGTATTTGTGATCGCATGAAAGATCCTTGAGCGCTGGAGAAACATGATTATCTCCCTGTAGTCTTCCACAAATCTTGCGTCTGGATCTAACGTGATGTACTGGTTATGGGCCAGAAAGAACTGTCTTTGATCATCACCGTCATCACCACCAGCACCGCCAACAGCAGCCATATCGTCAATGAAGGATAGAAACTGGAATCAAAGATCGAAATCGGAACGGAAACAAAATCGCCGGATAAACTGTTCTCTGATTATAAGTTCGCCGGAAAAATTGAAAATAATGATACTGTACATGTTTAAAGTCCTTATATAGGGTCAGTGTAGGTCAGGCGAAGTTACGATTAACTTCGCCTAGGCGAAGTTAAGCACAACTTCGCCTAATTCAACAACTTCGCCCGTAATTTCAAAATCAACCCTTTAAGTTTGAAGAATCTTGCACTTAACATTAGTAGCTTCCAAAAAGAGTTAAACAAATATGATCATGTCCAAGTAACCAGTTATACAATAATACAACTACAAAAATAGAAAACTTATAAAAATTTAACGAAATAAGGGATCAAATTTCAGTCTAGTTAGGGACCACTACGTTTTTAGAAAAGATCCTAACATGAATCATACTAACTACGTGACTGTCACATAGATCCGTGTTTAGCTGTATTATGACATATAGAGACAGGTTGTAAGCAGGTAATATACTTAAGATGGTTTTCATCGTTTCTGTGATACGAGTTAGGTTCAATTAATCCTTAAAATTTAAGTGGGCAACAACTCAGAAATATTGATGCCTCCTATCTATCCTCAAAGCGTATTTGGCTTTCCCCTAGTCACCCCGAATTGACTTCGACCCATAGTGTCTGATTATCTTGTATGTATTTTTCTTCTGTTTCTCGTTCTTCATCTTGCTCTAAGATAGAGAAGTCTTGGATTTATGATCACTAATATGTTACAATAACTCAAAAAAATTTTATTTTATTTTATTTTTTTTATTTTTTATTTTTTTGAACATATACTTCAAAGTAGAATTTTACTGCAAGTCCCGAATCTGGATCACTGCAGTGTCTTGAAACGCTTTCTTCACGGGAATCAGAACACACATGGGCTCGTGTATGACTGGGTAATCGCTTTTCTGCCTATCATTCGAAAAGATATATATGAAGACACACAAAACTCTTAAGGAGTTTCCACGTAAAATCAAGTAAAATTAGTTTGTATCACATCTATTTTTACGCACCATAAAAAGTTACCATGACATACAATGATTGTCCTAAAGCCTTTTAAGCCTAATAACTTCACCAGTTAAGCACACACAATCAGTATATATATCATTTTCCAAGGTTAGATCAATTTTCTGTTAAACATAGCACATTTACTTCATACGAAGTAATAGACTTGAAAAGTAATTTCATTTCCCTTTAACAAAACTTTTGACTTCAGTCACCCCGATCAAGTCAAAGTCTTCAGGTAAACGGCAATCCTGAAGATCCAATGGATCAACTGGACCGACCACATATAAGTATGTGTCCTTCTAACTATGTATGACCGACTAATTTTCAGCTACAGAAAGAAAACACATCATAACTGCCCCGGTCACTTTCAGTCATCTGGTTAATGGCGACCCTCATTTTCGAAGTAGAAACGAGGACCAAAACATATCCGTGGATATGTCCATCAAACGGAGGTAACCGACTAATTTTAAGCAATAGTGACGTTTTTTTTTTTTTTTTTTTTTTTTTTTTTTAAATAAACACAAAAAAATATGGTTACTCGGGATTGATCATCCCGTTCAGCTCAATTAGGTTTTGAAATCTGGATTTATCAAACGCTTTTGTAAACAAATCAGCAAAATTTTCCAGTGTATCAACCTTTTCGATCTTGATCAGTTTCTTCTCAGCATGTTAATATGTTTGGTTTTACTATGTTTCAATGATGACGAATGTCAATATGTTTGGTTTTACTATGTTTCACGGGATTGTTAATTACTGAGATGGCTGCAGTGTTATCAATTAAAATAGGAGTGAGTAAGAAATTCAGACCATAGTCTCGCAATTGTTGCTGAATCCACAAAACCTGAGAACAGCAGTTGGATGCTGCCATATATTCAGCTTCACATGTTGAGATTGCAACTGACGTCTGTTTCTTGCACTGCCAGGAAACTAATCTTCCACCGAGAAACTGACATCCTCCTGTTGTCGACTTCCGACTCTGATTGCACCCTCCATAATCAGAATCTGTATATGCCACCAGTTCAACGTCTCCTCCTTTTGGGTACCACAACCCCAGCTTCGGTTTGCCCTTGAGATACCGTAGTATCCTCTTTGCACCTTTCAAATGAGATTCTTTCGGATTTGCCTGAAAACGTGCACAAAGACAAACAGCAAACATTATATCAGGCCTAGAAGCAGTTAAATACATTAATGAACCTATTATCGCCCGATACAGAGTTGGGTCCACATCTGCGTCACCATCTGATTCAGCGCCCAATTTGTGATTGACGCAGATTGGAGTGTCATATGGAGAACTGCCCTCCATCTTGAATCTCTTCAGCACATCATGAACGTACTTTGTCTGATGAATGAACATCCCGTCCTTCTTCTGATCAACCTGCAATCCTAGAAAGAAAGTTAGTTCACCCATAGCACTCATCTCGAATCGTTTCTTCATGACAGCCTCAAAATCCTGACACATGGATGCTCTTGATGCAGCAAAAATGATATCATCCACGTAGACTTGAACCAGCAGGAAGTCACATCCTTCTCTCTTCACAAACAACGTACTGTCGATCAATCCCCTTTCAAAACCGTTTTCCAGCAAGTAGTCTGATAACGTTGAATACCAGGCACGAGGTGCCTGATGTAATCCATATAGCGCCTTGCTCAACTTGTATACGTGATCAGGAAAGTCTGGGTCAGGAAAACCCGGAGGTTGCTCAACATACACAACCTCATCGACTTTCCCATTTAGGAACGCGCTCTTCACATCCAACTGAAATACCTTCATCTTTTTAAATGCAGCAAACGCCAAAAACAATCTTATCGCTTCCAAACGGGCGACAGGAGCGAACACCTCATTGTAATCAATACCCTCTTGCTGATTAAAACCTTTAACAACCAGCCTCGCCTTATTTCTTATGATAATCCCCTTATCATCTCTCTTGCACTTGAACACCCATTTTGTGCCTATAGCATGCACATTCCTTGGTTTTTCAAACAAAGTCCAGACTTCCATCTTCTCGAATTGAGCCAACTCTTCTTGCATGGCCTCGACCCACGAGCTGTCCTTAAGAGCCATTTGATAATTTTTCGGTTCAATCTGGCTAATAAAGCAGGAGTACAAACATTCGTTCATTATACCCGTTTCTTTTATGCTTGTATAAACACAGGTGTGCTTATTCAAGCTACTTCTGGTTTGAACACTGGAGGACACATCACCTATAATATTCTCCAATGGGTGATCTTTGTGAATTCTCGTGGTCGGAACAGCACCGACATGCAAATTATCTTCCAAATTTGAAGAGATCTCATCAATGGTTGTTTCTGGCTGAGAGTGAAATGGATTGATAAACTCATCTTCAGGAAAGGCAGCAGGGGTATCAAAAGTGTTTGATGTGGAAGGTTGACTTTTCTAAATAAGCTGTCGTTGCAATAGATTCTCTTCCTCATCAAGTATCATCTTCGTCACAGCTCTTTCGTCTTCTTCAGAAATTTCCAAATCAGGTACGTTAAACGACTTAAAAAGCTTAACATAGTCGAAAAGCTCAGCAGGTCCATTGCTTGGTTTTGGCGATTGGTAACTAGTAATGTCGGTGTTACAAACCACCTCCACCTTGCAAGTCGACGTATTGAAGACCCGTCTGTTGGGAGTCCCAACTACATAACCGACTAAGATTCCTTCATCGGCTACTTCACCAAATTTCGAATTAGTCTTCAAAATCGAACAAGGAGACCCAAATGGTTCAAGACCGCACAAGTTGGGCTTCCTTCCATGCATAAGCTCGTAACAAGTTTTTCCAAGTTTCTTAACGGTTAACACCCTATTCAGAACATAGCAGGCTGTAGCAACTGCTTCAGCCCAGAACATCACAGGAAGCTTCGAGTCTGCCAGCATAGTTCTGGCTCCTTCAATTAACGTTCGGTTCTTCCTTTCAGCCACTCCATTCTGTTGCGGAGTATACGGAGCGCTGTATTGATGTTCAATTCCTTTCTGAAGACAAAAGATTTCCATTTCAAAGTTCTTGAACTCTGTCCCATTGTCACTTCTGATGTATTTAACTGATTTACTCATGACGTTCTCAACTTTTGTAATTAGATTCTTCACCATCTGAGCCGTCTCATCTTTCGTTTTCAGAAAATATACCCACGAATATCGCGAGTAGTCATCAGTTATCACCAAGCAGTAAGAAGTACCACCTAAACTTTTTACATTCACTGGACCGAAGAGATCCATATGAAGTAGTTCCAGAGTACCGGCAATTGAATTTATCTTCTTGGTGAGATGGGATTTCTTGTGTTGTTTTCCCTTCTTGCATGCTATGCATTTGTCTTCAAAGTTAAAACTTTTTAAGGGAACGCCCATCACAAGCCCATTCTTGACAATGAAGTTCATCTTCCGAAGATGAATATGTCCCATTCTCCTGTGCCACAATTCTGATTCTGATTCGCTAGCTTTTGTCATTAAACAAGATTCTCCGGTGGCCATTTCAGTAGACCTCATGTCCATCACATATGTATTCGTTTCACGTGGAGCTTTCATAACTATCCATTCGTCTGGTATATGAAAACCAGGCTTCAATACTATCGCTTCATTCTTCGTGAAATGGACAGTGTAATCTTTATCACAAATCTGCGACACACTCAGCAGATTGTGCTTTAATTCCTCCACAAAATTCACATTCTCAAGTGTCATCCTTCCATTCGACACTGTTCCTCTACCAGTAATCCTTCCTCCGCTCTCACCAGCAAAACTAACTCTTGCTCCCTGAACAGGTTTTAAGTCTTGCAACAAGTGTTTGTTGCCCGTCATGTGCCTGGAACAGCCGCTATCTACAATCCAAAGATTGTTGGCAGCCCTGTTCAACTGTTCCTGCACAATAAAACAAAGAGTTAGAATCTTGGGACCCAAGACCAATTGGTCTTGGATCGATACGTCCCGTACCCTGGCTTTCTCAAGTTAGCATCAGGATAATTTCTGTAAGTCCTGTTAGGAAATCTCCTTGCAGATTGAGTGTAATGCCTCCCAAACCTATGTGAATTGAAAGTGTTATATCTTGTGGTTTGGTTGAAAAACTGAGGTTTGTTTTTATGAAAACTTGAATTAGTTACATTTTGGCCCTTTGAAAAGTTTTCATTTTTGGCAGTAACAAAATGACGCTTATCCTCAGTTTTATTTGGCCTCACACCTCTGAATCTCGGCTTCAGATGGCAATCTGCAACTAGATGTCCTAATTTGTTACATCTAAAGCAACACCGACTCTCCTTTTTCTTGTCAAATGTTGGTTTGGATGTAGAGGCAGTGTTACCAGCCGTTCGTCTCACATAAGGTGGGACGTACGGATTGAGTGGAGAACTCTTTTTAGAAATGTTATTTTTATCTCCACCGGTGGGTAACCCTACCTTCTCTTTTGTCTGACCAGATTCAGACAACTTATCCGATTCCGATGAGACTGGACTCGAGACAGAAACTTTCACATTTGAAACAGGCGAACTCGTTTCGCCACAGCTAACACTTGGTTCTATATTTGTAACCTTGATGGGAGTTGTCTGAGTAACCTCGAAATCAACAGATTTCTGAACACTCGGATTATAAGTATAGTTGTGGTTAAAGGGTGGTGGAACTTCGTGATAACCTATTCCTCCCCTCTTTGCAGAGGTACCTTGATCACTCACGAGGTGATCAAGGATGGCCGAGGAATTCCTGAACTGCTCAAGTTTGCGGTTCAGTTCCACCACCTTCACCTGGTGGTCAGCAATCTGTTTATCCCGATCAGCAATCAATTTAGTTTTTTCTTCTAAAACTTCATAACTAAGATCAATTATTTCAATTTTCTCAGCAAGTTTAGTTTTTAAGCTTTTGACATCTTTTTCACATGCTTTTATTTTAACTTTAAAACTGTTTTCTCTTGCCTTAGTAAAATGATGATCTTCTTTAAGATTTTTAAATTCAGCATCTAAACGAACGTATTGATCCGTTATTGTTGTTAGTTGCTCAGACAAATTCTCACAATTAGTACAAATATTCTTATTACGTACCTCGGAGCGATTATCCTTGTCATCTGCCATGAAAGCGGTTTCTTCTTCAGTAGCTTTCTCATTTCCATCAACCTTCTCACATTCTTCAACTTCAGCCTCAGCCATGTTCGCTTGCTCACCAGATTCATTTGAATGCAGGTTCCAGTTGTACTCACCTGCTTCTCTGGTCAACATGGCATTAATCTCTCTGTTAAATCCAGAGTGTTGTGTAGGCCGACCTTGTCCACGTTCAACTCTTTCATTTCTGCATTCTTTGGCAAAGTGCCCGTATTGCTGACAATTGTAGCACCTTACCTTAGATTTGTCGAATCCAGGCCTACCACCAACAAACTTTCTCCCAGTTTTATTCATAAACCGTTTAACTCGCCTCACAATCATTGCCATTTGCCATTGCAAATCCATCTCCTCCAGATCATCAGCATCGATCTGGTCGTAATCCTCATCTAGAGCAGCAGGGTCCACAATCTTCCCCTGGATGTAGTTTTCGTAGGAAGCAATAAATGATGCATAGACTGCAAACTGCTCTTCAGCAGATTTTACACTCATAGGCATCTTGGAATAGTTATTGCTTGAGGCATTTGCAGAGAAACCACTTGTGGATGCTTGAGGCTTTGAAGTACTTGATCCTCCAGCAACGAAACAGACATCACCATTCGAGTTTACAGAAACGTTTCCTTCATGAGAAGAGTCAGAACCTGACTCCCCTTTTGAGTAATAAGCAGCTAATTCAGGCCTCGAACTTGAGCCTGAGTTAACCTTTGCACCATACATACCAGGGTCTTGTATCTGATCTGTTGGTGTTTCTTTTCGAACCATATTAAGCTCATAAGTTCTGAGCTTGTTTACTGCCGTTTCCAGATCATAATTAGGAAAGTCTCTGTCTTCCCTCATAAGAACGGTGTACATTTCCCACTTCGGTGGGAGAGCATCGAGAAGCTTTTCAACGATCTCTTCTTCTCGGTAAGCAATCGAATAATTGCTAAGCTCTGTCATTAGATGATAGTATCTGGTGATAATATCATCCAATGATTCGTTCTTCAAAAATTTGAAGACGGAAAACTGAGTCTTCAAAAGTTTAATCTTTGATGCACGGATACCCACGTTCCCCTCGAATCTATTTTCAAGAGCATCCCAAAGCTCTCTCGCAGAAGTGTACTTTCGGAATGTATGGAGAACCTCTTGAGGAAGTGCCATTGTTATAGCAGCATGGGCCTTGCTCTCGGCCTCATACATTTTCTTTTCTTCGTCCTCCATTTTGCTATACTTCTTAACCACATCACGACCTTCGTATTGCATAGTTGGAGGGATATATCCATCCTGGATGCACACCCACATTTTTGCATCCTGATATTTAATGTATTGGATGAATCTGTCCTTCCATGCCACGAAGTCAGTTCCTTTCATCAACCTCGGGGCCTTAGTGGCTGACCCCGCTTCTACTTCCATCTTGACCAAATCAGAGATGTTAATTGACGACATCTTTGCGAAAACACGAAAATCCGAAAATTTTAAAAAAAAATCTTCCAAACAGCACAGTAGGCGAAGTTAAGAATAACTTCGCTGAAAGTTAACTTCGCTGGATCTTAAATTCGCTTGACTGGGCGAAGTTAAAAATAACTTCGCTTAGAATGAGCGAACTTAGGAGGTAAGCGAACTTGGGAGGTAAGCGAAGTTGAGGATAACTTCGCTGAGGCGAACTTATGAGGGTAGGCGAAGTTGTGGTTAACTTCGCTTAATCCTTATATCTTCGCCGAAACCCTACTTCCGGTGACGGCAACTTCGCCTGAAGAACTGTAACTTCGCCCGATGAACAAGGAAACTGTTCAGATCTGATTTCGTCAATCTAGCAGTTTCCGATCGATGTAATGGCTTGAAAATGACTGTCAAACACGAATATAACACAAACCCAATAAAAACACGTCCCGCGAATAGGTCAAACGAGACGTTTTCTACACCCGCGTGAAATCCCGAACCTCACAATCGAGCCGATGGCTCTGATACCAATTGTAGGCTCCTGGACGGATCGTACACGGGATGTCGCTATCTGCGCAGGTGCGGAATCCCTGCGTAGTTAGATACGAGTGCAGAATACTTATAAATCAAACACACGAGCAATGAACGAACACGTTATATTGATAACCGAACCCGTGACTCGAGGTCACTATTACAGACTCTAACACACGTTACTCACTTCACTGAACAACTGAAACGAAAACCTAAAACCAACTGCTAAACTGTTACGGCGAACAGTATATAAACACGACAACTTCGCCTCAGGCGAAGTTGTCATTAACTTCGCTTGTTCAACAAGTTCGCCTGAGCGAACTTGTTGACAACTTCGCTTGTTACAAAAACATAAACATAATCAAAAACATAATTACATTACAGACTCGATTACAAATGCTAGACTATGAACTACTGACACACATGTACCAACATAAATCCATACAAGAAGGTTAGGGACCAATATACAAAATCTGCAATATAATTATATTAATTATAATATACCCAGCTATCCAAACCGGTATTCAGTATCCAAACCCGTGACCCGTTTAATACCTTGTACCATAATCTTGGTTGTATAATTAGAATAGATCATTTCAAATCGTTTATAGGATTATTACGAACTTACACCGTCAATTCATTTAGGAAATACAATCAAATATAACTCATTTTGATTACTTATATGCACCGTCATTATACATACGGAAAATTGGTGTAATTACACAAGAAGAATACAATTAAACGTTTAGGAAGCATCTTCATGTATACACAAACTAAAGCCCTAACTCCTATTGCTCTAAGATTTGACCTAACCTTGTTGTTCATACATGTTTTTGGCCGCAACCTATATCTCGTCGTTCGTCATCAATTTATCATTATTACAGGTAATTAATATATTCATCGTGGTCGTGTTAATATGTTTTACAATAGCCCTAAAATTAATTAAGTAAAAAATTAACAGACTGATTAATTTTAGATTTTAGGGTTTATAAACCATTTGGGGATAATAAGTTTTTATACTTAAATTGTTGTTTTCATGGTTTAACCAACTGTCACACTAGCCCAATTGGCTTGTGTGTGTGTGTGTGTTTTCAAAGACTAGTTCCGGCTGGGGGCGCAGGTTCGTGCCTCCCCGGGCCAGTTTTGTTATTTTATTTTTTAAATGGTTTTAATTTATTAAATGATTTATTATTAATAATAAACCTAAAATATAAATTATTTTATTAAAACCGAACCATTAAGTTTACATTTCTTGACACTTAATATCGTTATAGGTTTTTGTTATATATATATATATATTATTTTTAAACAAGAGTATGATAAATGTGTTAAACGTGTTAGCTATATTTTTTACCACTAATTTTCGTTAAAGACTCCAAATAAGTATCTATTTAAATATTATTATCATAATAC
Organism: Bidens hawaiensis; assembly: GCF_021521415.1. Lineage (NCBI taxonomy): Eukaryota > Viridiplantae > Streptophyta > Magnoliopsida > Asterales > Asteraceae > Bidens > Bidens hawaiensis. The sequence goes on from NW_027500852.1 coordinate 30,875, forward strand.
ATGTTATATATATTTATTTAAAATATTTATTTATATTTGTATGGTATTTATTCAATGTTACATGTATATCTCATCTTATATTTAATTAAATTATTTTATTTTATTAATCTATTTAATTATATAATCATCTAATTATTATTATTATTATTATAAGTATATTTTATAATAAGTCTATTTATTTTAAATTATTTCATTTATATATTTGATTTTATATTATATCAAGTATAAGCAATGATAATTTTTATAAATAAAAAAATATATTTATAAATAAATGATAAACAATAATAATGATTTTACAATAATGATAAGATTAGAAATTGTTCATTCAATCAATAATACTATACTCCTAAACATAACTCAAATCACAAAGAAACCCTAATTCATTATATGTGTTATATATTTTGTAATTTAACTCATAAAATTATCATTATTATTAACTAGGAATCCTAGTCGGTGAATCCTGAAGGGTTAACATATTACTTTCTCACATCATCCATTGAACTTTTGTTGATCCAATAAGGTGAGTAATCACTCCCCTATTTTAATTATTTTCAAATGTTTTGCCTACTTATGCGTACATATTATCAAGTTACATATTTTTATCATACTATTAAATGAAAACTATTAATATTTGTGTTCTTTATCAATTGAATGACTATTTTCTATTTGTTAACAAGTTTATTTGTTTTTTATCGCATTCAGAGAGGTCCATCATTATAATCTATCACATCATGTTGTAGTGGCCGGCGTCCAATCGCATGACAATGGTTTCATCGACAACTCAATTATTCTATTATGTGTTGGACTCGATCTGCCCAAGATTCATAATACAATTGATGTGGATAGTACGCTATGATCCAAGTCAGGTCATACCCAATAACAAGCAAGACAAACACTAATAATATTTATTAAAGATAATATGATCATAGTAAATAAATATTAACACTTACGATATTTAGAATATGGGTTTCTAAATATTTGCACTTGTGAAATAAATAAATTATATGGATAATTTATATTTTGAGAGAAGACATTTCATAATGTTACTTAAAGTTGGTTACATAACTATACGTAAGGATTATTACATTTGCATGTTACTTGAACCATGTTATGTTACATGTTTTATAACATACCAAACATAACATAAGTTATAATATTAACATTTTGAGATTGAATTTTGAGTGGGTGCCAAAATAGCTGGAACCCCTTTCCCCCTCTCTCTCATCACTTAATAGTTTTACTAATATCAAGAACATGCACATGGTTTCATTGGTTCATGTGGTGGTGCAAAGGGTTGCATCCATTATAGATGTTTTTCAAGTGTAAATCCTAGCATTAAAAGGGTGTTTGTTTGAATCTTAAAGGGTATAAAAGCTTTAGGTCTTACCTTTAGAAGACTAGCATTCAAACCATCATCTCCTTTATCTTCTTGGACTCTTGAAGGTATATTACACAAACACCCTCTGGTTGTTTATATTGGTAAGCATGCAGTTTCGTATATAGATCAGGGTTTTGGGTTTTATATATAAAGTCGGTTTTTATATACATCTATATAACAAGATTTAAAAATAATTATATCCACCGCATTTTTCATATAAACATGGTTACATGACTTTGATAATCTTGTTAAAACCCAACAATGGCATCAAAAGCCGCTTATACGAATACATGCTTCAATAGATCTAAAGTTTTCGGGTTTTATTGTGTGGTTCTCCATATGGCCAAAAGTTTTAGAGCTTTTGTTTACCCCTTGGTTTTTCAAAATTATACTTTACATGCATGTGATAATCTTGAAGAATTAAGTCATTTGGATTATTGGTTAAATTTCCGGTTTTCTTAACCTTGACCGAAAATTTAAGGGTCAAAAGGGGAACCATTTTGGACTTATATTACTTGCATATTTGGATGTGTATCTGGATGTTCATAACCTAACCATGACCTTGTGTTTGAATGAATGTTTGTGTTGTGATTTTATCAGTTGTTCAATATGGTTGTAATATTTATTTATTTGGGTTTGAAGTCTATTTATTTATTTATTTATTTATTTCATATTAATTTGTAATAATAAGTAGATTAGTTGTACTTTTTTACTAGAGAAAAATGTATTAGGATCTATATATATATATATATATATATATATATATTGTAAAAGAAGATGCACAAGAAATTAGGGTTTTGGTTTTGGGCCATTTTGGGCCTTAATAGACCTCGTAGTCCAAGATGGAATTTTAGCCCAATAATCAAAAGCCAAACATTGAGGGTCATGAAATCTAGGAGCTAAATTTGGAGCCCAAAAGGAAGCCTAAATGAAGTGAAGGAGTCACAACACAAAGTGGACACTTGAGGCATTTGGATGCGAGATCAAGTGGGAGTTCACCAACACCAGCGTTGTGTCAATTTTGTCCCTTAGGAGAGACTTTTGGTACACTTGTTTCGGTCAACAAGTGTTGCGAAGATTAGTTGGCTATGGTTATGAACTTATGGTTGTTTTATTTTTGAATGCTTGGTTGATTTATATTTTGTTTTTTTATGGATAGTTAACTACATAAAATCAACAACTTGCACAAAATTGATTACTTAGAAATCATTAGGTAATAAAATTGGTTTTATTAAATGTTAATGATTTCACAACAAAATGGGCTTTATTAAGAGGAACTTTGAAAATTAGTTTTCAACTAAGTATCATACATTTGAATGCATGCAAATGCAAGCGACATAAATTCTTTTCCAATCTAGAATTTAGAAAACGAAAATCCCTTTTAAAAACAAGTCTAACACCATCATTTTATACAACACTCTAATCACTTGGGAACTCGATGTGGTATAAAGGTCACCTAACCACATTGTAGGAAACTTGTGAGTTTGAGGTGGGATTGCCATATTTGTGGGATAAAGCTCACCTAACCACTTGTATGTGTAAACTCACACGTGTGTGTAAGTAGGATGACTTGATATGGAAACCATGTGAATAGGGTCACCGAATCATGGTGTACAATGGTGTTGATGGTATTAAACATGCCAACTAAGCATAAGATGTTTAACCAATCCCATAAAACTAGAAGTTTCAAAGGGTTGCAATCGTCAAACGTTAACTAACTTGTTAATTTAAATAGTAGGATAAAGGTCACCTAACTACTATTTGAATTTAACGTTGAGTTCTAGATTTTAATCATTAATTGTCTTCGAGACATAACGGATATTAACGATTAAAATAAATTAATGATATCGAAAATACTAAAATTGAGCTTTGTTACATTATGTAGATGGCCGCAATCAACAATACACCTAAAGCAATTATCCCAAACCGTCCATAACCTATCACTAAGAACCATGATCGATAAGGATTGTCTCAACTACAACAACTTCTTGGATTGGTATCGAAGCTTGAGAATCGTTCTCAAGAAAGAGAAGAAATCCTACATATTGGATGACCATCCTATTCCCGACGAATCTAAAATTGGCGATGTTGATGTCTATAATGATTGGTTAAAATACACCGAGGATTCGATGCAAGTTTCTTGCCTCATGTTGGGAACTATGATTCTGAGATTCAAAAGGACTTTGGACATCATGGGGCATAAGACATCATCACCCAACTAATTCTTGCCTCATGTTGAAAACTATGATTCCCGAGATTCAAAAGGACTTTGAACATCATGGGGCATACTGCATGATTACCCAACTAAAGGAAATGTTCCTCACAGAAGCTACAGTGGAATGCTTCGAAACGGTTCGATCGCTTCATGCATGTCGTATGGTTGTAACAACCTGGACATGTGTCTCCGCTTGATAGTATGAACTATTTTGTCCATGTGCACGGTTGTAACAACCTCGCCAGTTGTCCTTCTTTCATTGGCTGTTACGTCTCGTGTTTTCCAAGAAAGGATCTTGGTAAATCTTCTAGAATGGAGCTGGTTAATTACAGCTGCCCTCTAACGTCATCTTTTGATTATCCTTGCGGGTGGGAATATTACCCTGTGGATGACTTCTGAGGGTGTCAGGATCTTCCCGCACATAGTCTCTAGAGCTTGTTATCGTTCTTCCTCTATGTTGAGTTATGCGGGTGGTTTGTATGCTCCGCGGGTGACTTCTAAGAGATTTCTCTTTCACCCGCGGATGGTCCTTAAGGGTATTTGGGTCTTTTTGGTACCCTACCTCTATAAGTCCCCCAGTCCATTCTTTCTTTTGCTTCGAGTTTTATGCGGGTGAAATTTTGGACTTAGGATTTTTCTGGGAAATATTTTTGAATTTTCAAGTTGGATGGAGATATTTTGAGTGGTGAGGATAAACCATGGGAAAGGACGACGTGAAAACTTGCAGGCTCCGAATTAGTGTGATGTGACGTTAATGCCGGCTGTCACCTATACCCGACTGTTCATTTTTTCGCTTTTTTGGTTTTTCCGCGTGATGTGGCGTATTCCCATTGGGCCACCGATTTCTCTCTCAACTGTTCGTATCCCATCACATTAATTGCGATGAGTATAAATAGGAGCCATTTTCTTTCTTTCAAAGCTTTATCGCCTTTGATTTTCATTCGCTTCTCACTTTTTCTCCCTAATTTCCGATTAAACCTTCTAACTCTTCACAATTGCTCGATGTTTCCCCTTTTAAATTGAAATAGTGGTTGTTGATAAAAAGACTTCATCTTCTCCGAACGTGGAGACTATAGAGGTTAGTTGGAAACGACCTGATTATGAGAAACTTATCACAGCTTACAGGATTCCATCGGAATGGGAACCGGAGTTCCCTACCGCTGGATCTAGTGCCAACAGCCCTCCATCTAGCAAGATGGCAATGTACGCCGACTTTTTATCCCACGGGAATCTACGGTTTCCGAAAACCAAGTTCCTAGGGAATATTTTATCCGGCCGTGGGGTACACGTATCACAGGTGCATCCCTTTGGTCTCATGCGGATTCGCCATTTTGAATTTGTGTGTTGGGCTCATCAAATTATGCCCATTGTAGAAAGATTCTCTGCTTTCTACAAGATGCACGGGCGAAGGGGGTGGTGCAATTGTCTTACCGTGTCGAAGAGGGTCATTGGCACTGAACCCCCTCGAAGCGCCTACAAATGGAGGACCGAGTTTTTCTATTTGCGGGAGAATGTGATTCTCATAACCATGGTCTGTCGTCCGGCCAACAAAACTACCGGACATGAACATTTCCCCTACCAAGGGGCATGATTGGTTCCGCACTCTGATGAAGAAGCCCACTCCAATGCAGTCCATTTCTGAGGAAGCCCTGGTGTGGGCAGGTATGAGACGTCTATGGCCATACCCTGATCTGGAACCTTTTTTTCAAAATGTGGGCGAGAGTTAGTAATTACAAGCTTCCTCATATTTTGTTTTTCTTACAACTTTATACTTATGTTTTTTCCGTTCTTTTCAGGTGAGGGGTCAATGATTGAGGACCTTTTTGACGACGTAGGGTGTCCGCGTAAGAGCATTCGCGATGCGAAGGCTCTGCCAATACTAGATAGGACCTAGGACCACTTCCTCTACCAAGGTGCGCGCCGAGCCGGTGGCTTCAGAAGCCATTTTCCAAATAGGTGTGTATCGTCTGAACCCTCGTCCTCTAAATGCTTTAACCTCCAACGGGGTGATTGTAATTCTGTCCTCGAGTGACGAGTTATCATCACTTGAGGAATATTATTCCGACAATGCATCTGAGATTTCTCCTGTCACGCATGCGTTGGCAGAGCTAGAGCGGAAGAGGATGAAGCGATCTTATAAGGCAAGTGACGGGGGATCCAGTCATGTGGATGCCGAAGAAGGGCCGACCAAGAAGAAGCACCGGGCCCATGGCCCTAAAAAACATAAGATCAGTCTTCCGGATCGCGTGAGAGATCTTTCTAGTAATTTTATACAAAAACTTTCATTTTATTTTTGTGCTTCTTTGTGTTTAAGTTTTTTGCCTTTGTTTTTTGTAGATGCAAGTGGGACTTCTGATGAGGGCCTATCTTCACCAAAACCTCCATCTCCTTCTCCTAAAGTCGTCATATCCGATGACGCGTCTGGTTCAAAGGGGGGAAGAACCAGTTAAGGACGTTGAGGATCCGGCGACACAAGACGCGCCACATCAGTCTCCACCTTCGCCTCCGAAATCTCCTCCTCGCTTCTCAATTTTCTCGCCACCGCGTCTATCTCATGGAGGAGGAGTTTCCCATTCCCAACACTCTACTTTAGATTTTTATGGAATGAGGAACCCTGGGGAGGATGACCACTTGTACATCTCACACTGTACCTTAGCACAGGGGTCCCGTTTCACCGACGACGACGCCTGTGCTGAGTTTATCAGCTGCGGAGTATCGCCCGCTGAGCGCAGCCTTCCAGCGTGGGCATCCCCGTCATGACCCCGCTCAAAGCTTTAACACTGCCCCGGCCAACACTGTGGCCAATGGGCAGGAAATTTTGCGAGAATGGAAATCGATGGGAGAGAAGTGGGAAGAGACATCCCGGGCCACAGAGGAAGCTAAGAAGGCGGCCGAGAAGCAGTGTCTAAAAGCTAACACCATCGAGTGGAAGCTAAAGGATGCAGGGATTGCCCTCCTGGCTGAGAAGAACAGGCAAGCCACTGTCGCACGCCAATGGGTGGAGGCGTGTAAGAAGCAAAACAATGTCCTCCCGGCTGCACAGGATGAGGCTCAGCGGAAGGGAGCAGACCTGGCAAAAGCTTTTGAAGCAAACACTACTTTGGAGGCTCAAGTTATCACACAAGGTAACTTGATCCAAGCTTTTGAAGAGGAAACCAGGCTGCGGAAGGAGCAGGCGAAAGAGCTGGAGAAGAGAGATGTGGAGATGAAGGCTGCACATGATGCCTTGTTGAAGGCTCATGAAGAGGTGTAGGCTCATACGGCGAAATTGTACGAGGACAATTTGAAGATGGCCCATGGGTACCGCGGGTTGAGGGAGAAGTCCAAGCGGGCGGAGGAAGAACGGCAATGGTTGTTGAACGAGGGTCTCGCATTGGTATGTTTTCTGTCCCTCTATTTATATCTTTTCTCTTTGCCTTAGCCATGTTGTTAACTTTTGCATGTGTTTTCAACTTAATAGGTTATTAAGCATATCAAGGAAGGACTAGAGTTGACAAATAGCCTTGCTATCTTGATCAACACCTCATCCCAACCCGGTCGCTTGGTTGGCTTTAAGGAGGGATTGGAGTATGCAAAATCCAATTACTCAATTGAGGAGCAGCCGCTGCATGGTCTTGATGTTGCCAAAGAGTATGGCATGCGCCTGAATGAGTATGATAACTTGTTGTTTCCTCTTTAGGCCATGCTTCCTGAATTTGCGGCAACGGGGGATGGCGTTCACCGTTTGAAGTAGTATTTACAAGAGATGTCTAAAGAAACGTGATATAATGCTAAATGTTTATGTTTCCCGTGCATATTTTATTTAATATTTTAATAGTTTTTATTCGATTTTAGTCGAGATTTGTATACTAATAACATTTTTATGTTTCGTAGGTTCCGGGATTTGATCGTGATTAAAAAGGGCGAAAAACGAGCTAAAACGAGCCAAAACGGAGATCCGGAACGCGTCAGGAATGAGCCAGAACAGAGAACCGGTCAGACCGGGACGGTCTGACCGGCCCCCTTGGTGAAGCAAGCCGCGCCGCGCGACCGGGAGGCCAAATCCCGTCGCGCGGCGCCTAGGCAAAGCTGGAGGATTTTTAATTTCTTTTTTATCACATGTTGGGCCTTGTTTTAGGTATTTAAACATCTTTAACTTAAACCTAAACATAACCTGAAAGCCACCAGCCGAATTAGAGTCCTTAGAGCTATCTTGTGAGTCTTGTGGTGATTTTGAAGGCAACAGGACAGCGGGTGAAGAGCTACACGTTTACGTTTGAAGTTTTACGAGTTTTATCATCCTTGATTCTTCGTTATTTAGATTTTCACCATGTTTTCTTATTTACTTGTTTTGTTTGATTTAGACTTTATGATGCTAGGCTAAATTCCATAAACTACCTAGGTCATGATGAACGTTAGTTCGGTCTGATTTTATTTGAAATTCGTTTCGTTATGGATTTTATGTTCTAAGTAAACGGTTGAGTTTGATTTAATTAATGCGTATGATTGCTTGGTTTTGTTTACTTGAATTTATTGTTTCACACTGCCCTTGTTGATTGTTTCATAGGATAGGGTTTTTTTAGGTCATTTGCTGTGTGTTCTTGGCTAGTTTGTGATTAATATGCATTAAAATCATAGAAACAATAAAATCAAGTAAATAGATAAAAGTGAACTGCCAGCCTAGAAAGCTGTAAGGTGATAGGTTGTTGATCCCAGATGCGTAACGAGAGTTTTCCATTTAATTAATAACTGTAACTTTGGGGATTCTGGCCTGGGTAGTTATTGTCATCATCAGAATTAATCCAAGTTTTCTTAATTGTTTTTTATTAGTTAAATTAAATTAGGGTTAAGTTTTATTAATTAATTAATTAAGTTTAAGGTAATGATTATGTTTTATTATTATTTTATAAATTAGGTTTAGGTTTTATTATTATATTATTTGTTTTATTATTAGTTAATTAAAGTAATCATTAGTTAATTATCATTAAGTTTTAATTATTAGTTTAAATTCCCCCTCAAACATTATTAATAAATAGTCGTGTCTTGTAGTTGAGTCTTGTTTGCTAGTTTCGTAATTTAAAGAGTCTCGTGGGTTCGATATCCGGACTTACTTAGCTGTACTGGGGTCGATCGGTTCACTTGTTGGTTAGTAGTTTAAGTTAAGTTTAAGGGTCTAGAGTATTACTTAGTGTCTAGATTAGTATAATTTTATTTTATAATTATTTTACTACTTTTAGCACATCAAAACGTTATCCACTACTCCAACTTCTCCCAAGCCAGACACTCCATCCTCATAGATCCACGAACCTGAAGATGCAACTGCTCAAGCTCCATAGAATAGATGCCATCATTTTTTGTAATTTGTTTCGTCTATAATCTTCTTTTGATATAATATAATAATCTTACTAAGTAATATAAGTGTTAGATTTAGGATATTCTTGTTTATCAATAAAATATTGTGTGATATTTTTTAGTGAGGCGCGGCTTGCCTCTGGCACGCAAACCAGGAACTATAGTCAAGGACACGCAAGTCTTGTCTGGCGCATAGGCCGAAAATGAAACTTCAAATAAAACACATCTTAACTTCGTGTTATCATAATCATGGCACGCAGGCCTAATCAAATTACATCATCTTTACTAACTGTCATGGCACGCAGGCAAATAAAAATCAAAATTATGATTTACATATAACATCTTTTCAATTGTGCAATATTCCAATTTCTTGGAATTTCTGTTCCATCCAATCTTTCTAACTTGTAGGAGCCCTTTGATAGTACTTCCTTTATATGATAAGGCCCTTCCCATGTTGGGGCTAATTTTCCCAGAGGTTCTTGACAGGATGCCTCATTGTTGCGGAAGACAAAGTCTCCCGCATCAAAGTTATATTTTTGAACCCTTGAGTCATAATATTTTTGCAACTGTCTTTTATAATTATGCTCACGGATCAGGGCTAATTATTTCCTTTCTTCAAGTAGATCTAAGTTCATCCGCAACTCTTTTTCATTATCTTTGTTAGACATCATTCTTGCATATGAAACTCCAATCTCGGCTGGGATCATGGCCTCAGTGTCGTACGTCAGGCTAAACGGTGTCTCTGAGTTACTTGACGTCTTTTGAGCGCGGAAAGCCTAGAGTACATGGGGTAATTCATCTATCCAACCAGTTCGTTTGGTTCCCAACCGTGCTTTGATTCCATCTTTAATGGATCTATTAGCTCTTTCAACCTGGCCATTAGCCTGCGGATGGGCTACCGATGTAAACACTTGGCTAATCTAGAGTTCTTTTAACCAATCTTGAAACCCTCCATCAGCAAATTGGGTTCCATTATCACTCACCAGTTCCTGCAGAATGCCGAAACAGAAAACAATGAATTCCCATAAAAATTTCTTCATGCTGGCTGCAGTGATGTATGCTACGGGCCTAGCCTTAACACATTTTGTGAAATAATCAATTGCCACAATCAATAATTTGACATGTTCAGGGCTTCTGGAAATGGACCCATGATGTCAATCGCCCATTTCTGGAACGTCCATGCGGACGTTACTCGCACTAACCCATTTTTTGGTCAATGGGTATTGGGGCCATGACCCTGGCATGAATCACACTTTCTGATTTCTTACACTGCGTCAAAGTGCATTACTGGCCAATAATACCCCGCATTCATGAGTTTGGCCACAACCATTCTTGGACGTGCGTGAAGACCACAAATGCCTTCACGGACTTCTCTTATCAAATAATTCGCATCCTCGGCATCCACACATCTCAATAATGGACCGAGGAAAAATCTGCGGTACAAAACACCGTCTTGTATTTGATAATTTAAGGCTTTGTGCCTAATCTTCCGGGCCCCAGCTTTCTCTTCCGGAGATGTTAGTATGCCATAATTGGTGTCATCCAGGACTCAACACTCGTTGGTATGATCAAAACTTGGTGTTGCGGGACAGAGGAACAATCGAGGACTTCAATAAGGATGTCTTTAGCAAAATTTTCAAAATTTGTCGAAGCTAATTTGCTAAGAGCATATGCTAACTTGTTTTCACTTTGTTTGATATGAATGACTTTGCAAGATGAAAATTGAACAGTCAAATCTTTTGCTTGCGAGAGATATGAAGCCATCACATCATTTTTTGCCTCGTACATCCCATTGATTTCCCTCGCAATCAACATTGAGTCTACCTGTGCTTCAAAATGCATAACCCCAAGTATCTTGGCTATCTGCAGGCCTGCTAAAAATGCTTCATATTCTGCCTCATTGTTGTCACTTTTGAAGTCCAATTTTATGGCATATGTGAATTCGTGAACTTCGGGATTAACCAATCTTAGTCCTACGCCTGACCCTTCACCACTTGAAGCTCCATCTTTAAACAGTGACCAAATCTGGTCTCATTATGCAGGTATTGGAGTTTGTTGTTCGATCAGGCACTCTTTTTCTTTGTTCCGCGGAACTTTTGTGACGAAGTCTCCTAGCACTTGACCTTTAACCGCGAGTCTAGGTCTGTATTCAATTGAATGTTTTTCCAGCTCTATAGCCCACTTTGCTAGCCTCCTCGACAATTCTAGTTTACTTAACACATTTTTCAGCTTATACCCATTCAACACATTGATTGGATGCCCTTGGAAGTATATGCGGAGGTGTCTGGCCGCATAAATTAATGCCAATACCCGTTTCTTGAGCATCTAGTACCTGGTTTCCGGGTCTTTTAATGTTTTGCTGATATAATAAACCGGTGTTTGGACATTTTTCATGTCTGTCAACTGTACAGCCCCAATGGCAATATCGGATGGCGATAACTACAGCGTCAATGGTTCCTCTACGTGTGGTAGAGTCAAGGCAGGCAGGTGCATTAAGTGCTATTTAACTTCTAAAAATGCATGCTCTGCTTCCGCAGTCCATTCAAACTGTGCTTTCTTTAAACAATTTCTCAAAGTTGACAAAGGAGAACGATTTAGCCGCATGATTAGCCAAGAATCTATTCAAGGCCACCAGCCTGCCATTCAGTGTTTGTACCTTCTTAAGGGAAAAAGGAGAAGGCGTGCGGGAAACTGCATGGACCTTGTCTGGGTTATCTTTGAAACCCGCATCCGTGACTATGACACCCAAGAATTTTCCTTCTTCCATTCCAAAGGAGCACTTGCTAGGATTTAACTTCATGTTGCTGTTTCTCAAAGTATCAAATGTTTCTTAGATATCTCTTAACATTTGATCTTCTTCAATACATTTTACTACCAGATCATCCATGTACACCTCTAAGTTACGCCTGATTTGATCGTTGAAAGCATCATCCATCAGACGCTGATATGTAGCTCCCGCAATTTTTTAGTCCAAAGGGCATCATCTTATAACATAATGTGCCTTGGTCGTTGCAGAATGCAGTTTTGTCCTTATGGTGCCGCCATGCGGATCTGGTGATAACCCTTGTAAGCATCGAAGAAGCCTTTAAGCTTGAATGGAGCTACTGAATCGACTTTTAAGTCAATATCTGGAAGTGGATAGCAATCCTTTGGGCAGGCTTTTCTTTAAATCTTTAAAATCAATGCACATTCGCGATGTTCCATTGCTCTTAGAAACGATGACCAGATTTGCAACTCACGTTTGGTATTGAATTTCTCAGATGGTCCCAGCATTTAACAAATCTTGGACTTGTTCATTCATGGATTTAGTTTGCTCGGTACCCATCTTAACGTTTCTTTTGAACGATTGGAGCGAACGCCAGATTTACCCGCAGCTTGTGTTCCGCAAACTGCCTCGGAACACCGGTCATATCTGCGGGTTGCAAGGCAAAGACATCCATCTTCTTTTTTAACAACTGTTTCAAGAATACCCTCACTATCTTAGACATAGTAGGTCCAACTGTAACCGTCTGGTCCGGTAACTGCTTGTTCAACACCCATTTTTCCGGCTCAGTTCTTTCCGTCTGCTTTGGTATCTTACATGGCTTTGAAGTGTCTGTCGTGAAACAATGTTTATTTACGCGGATAAGTTCTATGCCGGTACGAGTCGGAATTCCTACTGCGCCATGAGCTGTTGATGGGTGAGCGTTGAAATCTCCAATTGCTTCTTTCCCGAGGATTATATCATGCTTTGACTTGGCTGACAGAACCAGGAATTCGACAACTTCCATTCTAGAGTGAACTCCATCATTGAGTGTGACTGGGAAAGAAATCATTCCTCGCGGATGCATAACTTCATATCCAAAACCAGACACAGGCCCGTGAATTGGTTTCAGTCTCGCCTTATCCTCTTCGACCAGTTGTTCAAAGCACTTCTCATACATTATATCTGGCGTACTTCTAGTGTCAAAGAAGACGTACTGTGACCGGTAATGACCAACCAAAGTAGTAATTATCAGCGGGCTTTTACTGCATGGACCCCCTTTGACCCGCGGGAAAATTATGGGTTCATTTTTCTGTTCATCGTCTTCAAACTGTTGTCTCTTATGCCCGTTGACCCGTCCGCCTTGAATCATATGACAAATCCTTGACCTGTTATTTCGGCGGGCCTTGATTATCTTGCGCGGAAGTTTTTTGGACCCTTGCCTCACATTCTTGACCAAGTGTTCTAACTTTTCGGACTTGATTGTTGCATCAATCTCGTTCCTTAAGGTCACACACTCATCTGTATTATGACCAATATCATCGTCGAACGTGTAGTGCTTTTTGGGATTGAGGAATGTTCTCTTCATGATTGGTTGGGGCTTCTTAAATTTCACATTTTATATGGTCACAATCTCTGAGGGAGTGTTTGTCAATGGGGTCCAATTAATGGTGTTCTTCGTGGAAGCACTAACTTTGTTCTTGTTACCAATCAGCGATCTTGCATCAAATTGCTTTGAAGTGTCCGCGGCGGGTTGGAGTCTTGACCATATTGTTCCCTTAGCTAGTCTGTTTGGCCGCGGATACTTAAATTCCACCTTTGGCATCTGTCTATGACTGTCAGACCCCAAAGTCGTTTCGGTCCGCAAAAAGAGTTTAGCGGAAGACAATATATCATACCAAGCTTTTGGCATTCCATCTTTGCTAGTCAAAGTTCGGATCAGAGCATTACTCCGCACGTTCTAGCGGAAGGCTCCTCTCAACATGTCTTCATTAATCCCTCCAATATTTAGACTCTCATCATTGAACTGGGAGATGAAGTCTTCAATAGACTCATTGTCCTTTCTGACAACATCGAGAATTTCGGACGGATCAAGGGTATGTTTCTTTTGTTGACTGAAGTGCTGAGAAAATTTCGCCACCAAATCGTCTCAACTTTTGATTTACCCATCAGGTAACTTTTCAAACCAATCCCGCGCTGCCCTATTTAATGTCAATGCGAACATATGGCACCAGTATGGGAGGGTCCAACCACTGACTCCTCCAACTGCCACAAAATTCAGTAAGTGATCGCTAGGATCAGTCATTCCATTATATTTTCCTAGAGAAGTTAGAATTTTTGCATTGACTGGGAATGGAGCAGTTGCGATACGCGCAATGAACTTTGATTTTTTAGCAAATGCAGCGGGACGGTATGGTGTTTTGAAGTCTTCTTCTGCATCACTGTGATACTCCGTATGGCGAACTATCGCCCGCAGGGCAACTAGTTCCCTCTCTTCTGTGGGCCCTACTATCACCGCTTAAATAACTTACTTCATCACGACGATAAGTCAGGTCATAGCTTTCGTATTCAAGTCCGTGACAAGATTCTCGTACCATTGGTCGTCCTCTGTGATAATCTTGTCATCTAGCTGGTTCCTCAGAAAACCTCTCAGAGAATCTCTCTGTCTGTATGTTGTCACGCCTCTAGCTCCTACGCACTATTGTAGGATGAGATGGAGATCTCCTGGGAATCCCATAATAAACTAAGGTGCGGCCGCGGATTCGCTCTTCACGAATCATGAGCTCGTATTCAGCTAGGGCATTTTTCTGCTGAATGCGCAACCATTCTTCAGGAGATTGAATTCCTTCAGGTCTGAGGCTACGACGGTGAGATCTCGCCGGTTCAGAATTATCAGATCCGTCTTCCGGACCTAATTCTTTACGGGACCGGTGAGTCTCTACCGCGACCTGTCCTAAGTCACTTGGAGTTGGTCCTCCAGGTGCTTTGACGTCAGTAGTACGCCTAACCGTTGCTGGAGTTCCGTCGGCCCTAGGATAGATTGACTCATATTGCTCGGAACAGCAAATACTCTTGAAATTCTAGCACAAAACGGATAGAGCCAATAAAGAAACACAGACCTAATCCTTTTGGAGTTAGATCCAATGAATCCACAGGGTATGGGTCAGACAATTACCACACTAACGATACAAGTCCAATCTCCCAAGTCCAATGACGGAAAACCAACAAAACATCCACCGTGAGCTCGTTACAGGAAGGACAAGAGGGGGGTCATCCCGTAACCACCCTCCGACGTGAGAATAAGAACAATTCCAATGAAGAGAAAGTACTTAAGTATTTAGAGTAGATGGTGGAGAGTGAATGAATACCTCTTGAAGATGATGGATGGTATTTACAACCGAAGGGTAAGGGAATGTGATTGGCTCAACTGTCTCTTTCTAGAAGATGCTTTCGTAACTGCCTGGACACGTGTCCGCATATGATAGGACGAGTCATATCGGTCATGTGCATGGTTTTAATAACCTGGACACGTGTCTATGCCTGATAAGACGAACTATTTTGGCCATGTGCACGGTTGTAACAATCTCGCCATCTGTTCATCTTCTATTCGCTTTTACGTTTCGTGCTTTCCAAGAAAGAATCTTGCTAAATCTTCTGGAAAGGAGTTAGTTAATTACAGCTGTCCTCTGAAGTCATCCTCTGATTATCCTCGCGCGTGGGAATATTACCCTGCGGATGACTTCTGAGGGTGTCAGGATCTTCCCGCACATAGTCTTTAGATCTTGTTATCGTTCTTCCTCTACGTTGAGTTATGCGGGTGGTTAGTATGCTCCGCGGGTGACTTATGAGGGAGTCCTCTTTCACTCACGGGTGGTCCTTAAGGGTATTTGGGTCTTTTTGATACCCTACCTCTATACTGGGTTTATTGAGAATATCATCAGCGAAGTTGAGATCCGGCAAACGTGTACGTGATGCTTTTGGATTCATGAATTTGAATAAAGTAATTGATCGTATCAAATACCTTTATGATTTTATATTCGTTAAAAATGTTTACCCATGTACATCGAAATCTTGCTATCAGTGTCACCTAGAATATCGACTTCAAATACATAATATAGATGATCAAATTATAAATTTTAATATATAGTGACACTACAACAAAAATGGCTTTTTAGTACGGACAAAAGCGTCCTAAAATGCTATTTTATAGGACCTTTCATTTAATAGTAACCAACGAGAAAATCGTTTCATGTAAAGGGGTCGTAATAAGTCTGGGAACTCAAAAGGCATCCTTATATCCCAAATAAGATTATGAAACCAATTTTATGGTCGCGTAATATATCCATTAAAAGCCCAAAAAGCGTCCCAATAAAAACAAATTATGACACTTTTACAATGTTTTAACATGTGCTTATCTACCTTTAATCTTTTGATACATATACAAGCGTCCTTAAAAATTAATTTATAGGACCCTTATGATGGAACATTATACTACCAAGAAAAGGGTCCTAATATCCCAAACAAAATTATGAAACTAAATTTAATGTTCGCATAATATATCTATGAACAACTTAAATAGCATCCTAAAAAAACATTTTATGATACTTTTACAATGTTCTAATGTTTAATATGATAAAAATTTGTAGTCCTAACAAATCATATTATACAGACCTTCTTTTAAAAGTCCACACACACAATTTTACGATACGGTTATAGACATCTAAATAATAGTATTCATTAAACAATAAAAAGACCATTAACATATATAATAGCTATTGTGTATAACATCACTATTGAAAGAAATAAAACTTCATTATATTAAATAAGCTTATTCATAACAAAAACACTAAACATAAATAAGTTATAACATATCAAACATAAACTCTTGTAACATTCAACAAAGAAATTAAAAACAATAAAAGAAACAAGCACCATAAAATCCCGAGTCATCATGCGTCCTCAATCATTGCGGACTACCTACAAATAAACAATCTTATAAGCATTAAGTTCCATATTAATAAAATTACTCGTGTCCCAAGTTTAACAAATACATACCGAGATGAATGGACAAGGCCATGAGATGGATGCACCGATACAATCTTGAACTGTTTTGATAAGTATATACAAAAGCAAACATGTATTTGATCACCATGTAACTGGTCAGTTTAGTATTCCATAGCCTTGAACACTCGTTTTGATATCACAAGTTCATGTTTGAGGCACTGTGTGAGTTGAGACGTTTAAATTATATATTAACAAATATAATTATTTTAATAAATACTACTAATAATAAAAATAAACTAATATATAACTTATCTATCATGTTTGAGTACTCCTCGAATCGAACGACCATAACAATTCAACAAAGCAGTAGAACGTCTAAATAAACAAATATATGTATATATCTATAAGCTTTAAATTTTATGGCATGTATATGCATATATTACCTCAATATCCAAATATAAAATATGCAAGCCACTCAGACTAGAGACACCAAAACCTAGGCTCGCACACACACGTTGTCTCTCCTAACTTACGTTCACCCTCAGGGTCTTGTCCTCGTAGTCTTCAAAGCTTGAAGAATATCAGTCTTCATATCCACATAGTCTTCAACTCTAAAGCTACAGCAAAACTATTTACATGTGAGCTAACTAAATGAGTAACATTTTTCGTTTTATTAGAAAATGCAATGTCAGATAACATGTATATATGGGTTCTTACTTGTGAGGCAATTGATTTGTCATGTAAACGGTAGAGTATGGATACTCCAATCTGAAAGCATTGATTATTTAGGGATTGTTGGATGTGGGATTTCAAACAGATGGTCACAAACTTCTTCCCCTAAAGATATAAATAAAGAAAAAGACATAAATTGAAAAAAGAAAAAAGAACACTTTTAACAATTAAAAGACCAGATGAACATATACTACAAATCATATAACCATAGCTATAGTAAAAGGTTTGCCATTTCAAATAGATTTAAAGTATTGAACATGGAGCTATAACTAAATGGTTTGTGTTCGGTTTCACTTGTTTACCTGCTAAGCTAAACAGGTGGACCCATTAACGTACCTCTTTATGACCCGTTAATGTGTGTCTAATGAATGTTCTTTCTATGGAACTCACAACTAAGCTTTAAATATAAAACGGGAACTCCTAATGGCTCCACACACAAGCTGCAAGTGTACTGATCACAAATAGTATAGTAAGAAGTCCGAGTATCGAACACAAGGACACGCGAGAATGCTTATGATTACTAAACCCTAGACAAGACCTTCCTAAGAATAATATATTTTTTAATTGGTTTTAAATAAATTAAACTACTTGACTTAAATTACTTTAACTAAATTAATTAACTTAACTTAACGAAACTTAACGAATGTGATTGACACAAAATCTAAACACAAAGTAAAGACTTGAACATGCAACTATCAATCAAAACTAATTTAATTAATCGAAGCACGAGGTTATGAGATGATATCAAAAATATGGCAGCCACTAAAGACAACATAATTCATCATTAAACCAAACTTTCAATAGCAATTCAAGTCATATTAATCAAACAATCCAATAAGTTCATCAAAACCGAACAATAATCATCTAACCTAGGTAGAACAAATAAGTTTAGCCAATCATAATTTTTGGACAGCAGCAAACACTTAAAATAACAACCATCATACTCAACCAAATCATAATAAAAACTCTATCCACAATCAAGTATAATCAAACACACCTCAATCCTTAACTTAATGGCAAAACAATTAACTTTAAAGATCAAAATCAATATAGTTATGAACATAAACGAGAAAGCAAAGTTTATAAGTGTTATACTATCAAGTGTGGCTGAGAAATATGATGTAATATCAACCCTAGCTACTGTCCCGAGTCACCTTCTCTTCTTCCTTGGCTTCAAAAGAACCCAAAAAAATATTTTTTTATTGTTCCTTGTGTTGACTGCCGATCGGACTATTGCACCAAGGGGTTTGGTGTTATATATTTTTTGTTTCTCCACTGCTGCCCATAAACATTTTTAACAGCCACAAGTTAATAATAATTCTTTTCTTTCTTGGATACAACTGGCCGATCACAATTGTCACCAAACCCTTTTTTTTCTTTCTTTTTTTTGAGATGTTTTCCGATCGAACAAGAGGTAGGTGAGTGGATTTATTTTTTTCTTTTGTGAGTTTGTTGGTGCTTCCGTATGCTAGATTATATTAAGGTTAGGGTTTTTTTATTTTTATGTTATATTATATAATAACATGTAAGGGTTTTCACTAGTGGGCCCTTTAAATCTTGCAAAAACTCGGTTCTTTTTCTCTTTAAAACCCGCAACCTACGAACGAAATATAACTTTGTAAGATCATGTCAAAATAAGCCAAAACCTTTTTTTATTAGATAATTAAGCAATAAAAAGATGATAAAAATGTGTGGAAAACAAGTTTGTTTTACAATACATCACCTGTTTAACTCAAGTGAATTATTACTGGTTAATCCATTTGACACATTTAGATAAATGGGTTGTGCTTGGGCACACGTTAGAGTTATGCTTTAGGCGCGATTTTTATAATACCCGTGGCTAAAAAGGAGCTCCATAATATTTTACAAGGTTTCGTAGATTTAGACGCGGTTTTCTTAGACAACAAATTTTTATGGGTATTAGGAAACCTTTTTAGACGCGGTTTTTTGTGTGAACGGCGTCAAAAAGAAAACTCAACTACTAAAAGTTGTTTTTTTACTAGTGTATGCTACAATGAAATTCTAGCGAATAAGCGTACTATAAAACTGGTGTTTTATAACTCATATATCAAGTGCCCTATTACGGTGTATTACAATAACACCAAAATGGTTAAACATCTTGTAAAGGTTAAAATTATAAGACCCAAGTGTCAAGCATCATATTAAAATAAAAACTCTAGCGAATAAGCGTCCTATAAAACATATGTTTTATGACTACAATATCAAGTGTCCTATTCCGGTGTATTATAATAAGACCACAATAATTAAACATCCTATAAAGGTTAAAGTTATAAGACTCAAGTGCTAAGTGTCATATTAAGTTATGTTATAATAAAACTCTAGCGAATAAGCGTCCAATAAACCAGATGTTTTACGACTAAAATATCAAATGTTCTATTACGGTATATTATAATAACATCACAATGATTATGCGTCTTACAAATGTTAAAGTTATAAGACCAAAGTGTAAAATTTCCTATTAAGTTATGTTCGGACTTCGACTAGAAAGGCTCCTATAACACCAAACATTTATGAATTGACTACAAAGTGTCCTATTAACTTATGTTATAATAAGAGCTCAGGTGATAAAGTGTCCTAATACATTACCACAAAATGGGACACCAACAACCACATGTCTTATAGATTACTTTTTTAGGATTTACATTTTAAGTGTCTTATTAAGTTATAAGATAATACGACCCCAAAGAATCATCCTTCCTATTAAATAACTTTTTAAGACACCAGTTCTGTAGCGTATATTGTAAAAGGACCCAAAATGCTCATTTGTCCTATTAACTAGATTTTAGTACCATATTTTACAAGCGCCGCACACAAAAGGTCCTAAAAAGCCCTTTTTGTTAACACGTTGAAGCGTTGACGGTAAGAATGATGCGTGTTAGACAGTCAAGGCTATTGAAATATCCAAGCGAAGACAAACTTTGGATGGTGTTGCCTCCTGATTTCTACGATCATAAGAAAGATGAGAAGTTTGTAACTGCGAGGGAGATGGCTGGAGGAAAAAACTATACCCTTCATTTTGGGAGGTTGGCTACGTTTATCTCCCCTTATGGATTTAGGAATCGGACTAGCTCCTTGTCTGTATTGATATGCGAACCAAGGCAACTACTCAATATTGGACTGGATCGATACAAGATGGAGGAATGAAAAACGTCGTCATGTTAACATGGAGATGAATACTTAATTTTTCGGGGGGTTTCGTGATGTTATTCACTATTGGAGCAAGTCCAGTCACCACATCAAGTATGACATGTTTGTTGGTTTGGTTGAGGTAGATGTTCCTCAGGACAACGGTAACGTTGCAAATGTCGGGGTTCTTATTTTCATGATGATGGAAAACCTTGTTTGAAACAAATCTCTGATGATAGAAGTTGACATTGAAGAGGCTTATGTTAGATACCGACGTCACATGGCATGCCAACTATAGAGATGGCGTTGTATGTGAAGGTAGTATTATGTGTGCATCTTATTAAGTAACTTTTAAGTGCATTGTATTGTCTTTAACATAATATAAAATAATAATGTAATCTTTAAAATATAATAATTGTTTATAATAAACGATTACATGAGAATGAACGAGTATATCAGTATTTAAAAATAGTAAAGTTCAAAATAGTATCTACACAGGAGATTCTAGTCCAACACAATAATAATGTTATATATTCAACAGTCGTTACTCCTTGTTGACCGAGGTTGTTGTCCGCATTATTAAAAATAAATAAGTCCTAAATGGACGCCGAAATAGCATCTACACAACTATAATTCCAGATTCTAACAATCCACATGTTAACACCTGACCCCTACCCAACACTACATTCTGGTTACGGTCGCGACTCCTCACTCCATGACTTTACTGAATTTAGAGTGGTAACATTATCGACACTGTGGTATATATGAAGAAACGACGCCAAAAACTTGATGTGCTAAAAGTAGTCAAATAATTATTACAAATTACGCTAATCTAGAAACTAAGTTATACTCTAGACTCTTTAGAACACGACTGAACTACTGACCGACAAGTGAACCCATCGACTCTAGTAAAGCTAAGTAAGTCCGGATATCGAACCCACGATACTCTTTAATTATGTAAGTTTACTAATTACACTCAACAAACTGGCACGACTATTTATTTTATAATTATTAAAAGGGAGTTTTATATTAATTAATATTAAACTAATGAAATAACTAATTAAAAAAAGATAAGTAATAAAACACAAAATAATTAGTTTGACTGACTCAGATGATAATGAAAACCTCCTAATCTAGAATCCCTTTGGAAAACCTTAATCTGTATAACCTTAATGCTTAGAAAAAAACAAATATTAAGAATATAGTTTCCTTTGGTTAGTAGTTTCCTTTGGGTAGTTATATAAATCTAAAATGAATAAATGATAAAATAGGAATTTTCCAACTTTAGGATCCTTGATCTTTTAAGGATCCTTGATCTTGATTAAACAAAGTATTTCTTAAGATGGATGAAATTCTAGGCTCTTGGCAGTCGGTCACCATCCATGGTAAGCAGATGGTATGCCCCCTTTCCTGCTTCTGATTCAATCAAGTATGGCCCTTCACACTTAGGTGCAAGTTTTCCTTCTACAAGATTAGTTGTATTTTGGAAAGCCTTCCTAAGGACCAAATCTCCTTCTTGAAATCTTCAGATCCTGATGTTCTTGTTGTATGCCCCAGTTGTCCTTAGTTGATATGTGATGTGGTCTAAAATGTGCATAATATTATATAAATATTCTCTATACTTCTAAGTACTTTTGAGCCATGTTTTTATTGAATATTATTTTCTTTGGCCCATATTAGAATTTTAATGTTTTTAAGAGACAACAAGATAATATGGAGTACTTTTATTAAACTTGACACCAACAAGTAAACGGTTGAATATAATTCATTTTTTTATTTGATTTAAAAGTTCCGTTCAATACAAGTTTAATGATTGAAGCCTGTTTTGAAAGAGATTATAATATTAGTTTTACTAATGTAGCATATATGTCATGGACAGTGCGTGGAGTCAAAAGAAATTTTTGATGGAGTAATAAGTTTGTTGGGCCAGACATCTAACAAAACCAGGGCTCAACATATGAAAGAAAGATGAGCCCACTAAAATGGATTTATTTTTTTTTAAGAATAAAACCTACGAAAATGAATATAAAAAGGACATAGAAAAATAAATCCAGGGACGGCAGATTGAGAGGAAGGTCACCTGAACAGGGGGACACCGCCCTTTGTTGGTGTGGCTGGGTTACTGTGCTGAAGAAAGAAAGAAAAGTTGGAAGCAAGCAGCCTAGGAGGTCAACCAAGTCACGGCTAGGGAATTATTCAAGTAGGCTAGCACACTGGTGAATTAATTTAAGCTACCAGACACACAACTCAATAATTTAAGCACACAGGCTAGTAGCTTAATCATATTCATATCTTTTTACGATGAACCTCAATAAATATATAATCTTTGTTTCATTCGTAATTATGATTGGCTAAACTTTTATACTGCCTGGGTTTGGATGATTACTTTGTAGACTTGTTTTATTTTCGGTGTTGGATTATTATTGATTGGTTCATGCTTTGGTAAAGTTTTTATTTTATTTGGTTGTGATGCATATGGGTATTTGGTATTAATTTATTATCAGTTTTTGTTCCATATGCGTCTTTGTGAATGTCTTTCATGTATGGATGCATATTAGGTTGTTTACTGTGTGTTTACAACTAGTGTATGGTTTATAGTCTACTTATACCATAGGAATTGTAATTGAGAGTTTAGAGATTCCTTGTATTCTGCCACTTGAAAGACCGGGAGGTAATTAAGTGTCATCTTTTTTGGTCCTTTGCGGGTTTGGGTAGTGATTGCACGGGAGTAAGTTGCCCTAGATTCCCTTAGATTTTTACATATCCGAATTATAACCAAATTTAATAAGAATACCCCTTTACGCTTTAGAGTGTTTTGTGATTAGAGAGACCGAGAGGTAATTTAGTCTTTGTGTACCTTAGCATAGATAGATAAAGTGAGACCGGGAGGTGATCCGAACCATTAGACTGTTGAGCTTATATTATATTTAGGGTTCTTAGGTATTGTTGGTGAGACCGGGAGGTGATCTAGCAGACTTTAGTTATTCCATAAATTTCATATTTTTAGAATCCGGTTACCAATCATAAATCCAATTCCGAGAGTTTACGAGTTGACTAGTAGGATTCCTTGCCTAGGTAGTTTTTTCCCCTATTTGAGTTCAAAACCTATTTGTCTGTGTCTTGTTTCTGTGTCAGTTTTAGTTTAAGTATTATTTAGTTTATATTTAATAATTAAAAAACACAAAAATCAATTAAATTTGTTTACTTAAGTTATTAGTCTAAGTCTAGTTTATGTGTCACTACTGTACTTTGGGTTCGATATCTAGACTTCATTAGGTGTTACTACAGTCGATATGTATATTTTCATGTCTAGTAGTCTAGCATTTGGAAAGTCTAGGTTTATACATTTAAAACTAGAGTGTCTGGGTTAGGTTAAGTTTTTAATAGACCATTTCTCACATCAAGTTTTTTGCGCCATTGCCGGGGATAGTTAGGCGATAGCGAACTAGCTTTGATTGAACTTAATTGATTAATTGGTCTTTTGTGTCTTGAGTTGTGGTGTGTCTTGTGAGTCCTTGTCTTAGATTTAGCGTGTCTAGTTGTCGTTAGGATAATTTAGTTTATGTTTTACTTTATCGAGTCTAGTTAATATGTTTAATAAATCGAGTCAGTTTAGGAGTATTTTACATCGAAGATGTTGGAAAGAGATGATGTTGGAAAGAGCCGAACAAAAGGAACTTAAAATGCTCCAAAATATTAAGGCATTGGAAGCCAGGCTTGATAAGTTGATCGAAAAAGAAACAATCTGTAAATAGAGGAATTCGAAGCCCGACTTGATAAGTTGATAGAATTAGAAAGACTCCTTAAGATAGAGGAATTGGAAGCTAGGTTAGACGAGATATGTGATAGATATCAAATTAAAAGTTTTTCTTACAAGGAGCATGAAGTCGTCTATGAAACGGATGATGACTTTTGGGGTGATGATGATGAGGTCGTGATAGAAGAGTTGGAGTTGGAGCTACCAGATTACACGGATCTGAGCGAAGATTCCGTTGTGGAGCCACTTGACCAGATGGAAGATGACGAAGAGGAGGAGCATGCACCATCTTGGGAGGATGAGTTTGGTGATGAGTTAGTGGGTTTACCAGTTTTTGAAGAACATGAAGAATTTGACCCTGTTGGCGATCTTATCTATTTAGAAACACTAATCTTGGGGAAGCCAACAATGGAGATCAAAACGTCACCAGAAGAAGAAAAAGAAGAGGAAGTGGCAACGGAGGATGATGAGAAGTCATTAGAGTTAGTTGAGTCGTCACATCATAAGCAGGTTAGCAGGTCTGTGGAGGAACTACATAGTGGATCGCCACCTAAATCGACAAAGCCGCAAAAGAGGACGCGAAAATGCTTGGATCAGCACATTTTGAGGATTCAAAAATGGTACATTAAGAGTTATAGGAGAACACTTAAATGCAAGAATAACCATTTTCCTCATTATATGCCACGCATTAGGTTTGGTCCGGTTAAATTTAAGTATTGGTCGTCCGACACGTATGAATGTTTTAAATCACTCTTTAGTTTCACTATCTGTTATCTGATTATATATGTTGAACGGGTGGAACTAAACAGGTTAGACCGGGGTTGGATAAAATAAAAGCCTCCTGATTAATATTTCGGGAACGAGTCTGGCTGAAGACTCTTCTATAAACTTAGCGCTTCCCGGGAGGCAACCCGGTAGTACGTTTTTGTTTTACTTTTATTTTTGTTTTTGGGGTTTCTTGATTTCGTTTGCTGGCCATGTGTTTTCTGTTTTTCTTTCAGGTTGCTCCAGGATTGCTTGTGAAAGTTTGATGATGCGTGGTTTGACTCAAGTGTGGGGAGGCTATTTGCTTATTGATTGCCGCTTTCGTTCGTAAGCGACAGCTTGGTAGAGAGCACTGGAGTGTGAGGCTTTCGTTCGAATAGGAGGGCATGGAACACGACTCATGTGGCATATCGTCATATTTAACTGGGGAGTCTGTTCCACTTTACTCATATTTGATTATTTGCTTTATATTTTTGTCTTTTTCCTGTCTCATTGAGGGCAATGTGACATTTAAGTGTGGGGATGGGAAACTGACGTTTTTATTAAAAAAACAAAAAAAATTCAAAAATTTTAAAAAAACAAAAAAAAAATTTGAAAAATGTCCCAAAAATTTAATGAAATTTTTGCAAATAATAGAAAATGATAGAAAAATTTGAGATTGGTTTTTAAAACTATTATTATATATGAGATTAAATAAAGATAACGCACTAAGTTTGAGATGTGCCGTTAGGCCAAACTAGCTTTGAAAAGATTCCCATGAATATTATTAATATACTTAATAATCATAAACCTTGTGGGTTCTCATCTTGAAAGGGGATAGTGAAGCTGAAAATTTCGATAAAGCATAAGAAGTATTACCGTAATCTAACTACTTTGATGTGGTGAGAATTACATGCATTTAAAAAGCACACCACTCCTATTTTATGAAAGTAAATAACGAGTGGTGGCGCCCGACATGTCCATCTTTATACGAGCTTTAGAAAATAGTCATATTTTAGGATAAAGATGCCTAAGAGCACCCAAAAAAAAAGAAAAGAAAAAAACGAAAAAAATAAAGTATGTTATGAAAGTTATAAGTATTCCAAAAGTTGGTCCGAAAAACAAAAAAGAGAGAAAGTTATGTATTGTAAAATGCCAAAAAAACATTCTCAAAAATAGAAAAAGAGGCCAAAGTGCACATACTAGACGGGACCGAGAGTTTACGTGTTACAAGGGGATGGTGACTCTGAGGATATACTATTGGGACTCAAGGTTTTTAGTCGATAAATATTGTTTTTAGGGAATATATAGGACAAAGTCCAATAATATTTAGGGTATGCGCGTACGACCTCAATTGACAATATTTCCATCTAAGTGTGTTTTCTTCTTACCATTAAAGGGTTTTTAGCTTATGGTGATACGTTGAACCAGTCCGTTTCAACCCGGTATAAATTGTCTTGATTGTACTTGAGCTGGGGGTAAGCGGATCTGTAACTCTTTAGGTGTGAGACCCATAGGCGTATTGATATAAGTTGAACTTAATTTTTAAATATGATTGGGTGCTTGATAGGCTAGTGGTTGGGTTTAAGTTGTAACGATTCCGGCAAATTCAGGTATACCCTAGCCGAAATATACCATTTATGTGTTATTTAATACTAAATATATGAATTATAATGTGTTTGTACGAGTATATAAGATTCACAGTACGAATTATACTCGAATGTACAGTTAGTCGTATTGGAATTACGATTAACCGATGAACGGTTATTGAAACCCGAACGAATCGGGGATTACGTCATAGATGAAATATATGATGTTTAGTAAGGCTTACGAAATATTAAGGCTTCGGGATAAGTGAATTATAGCACAGAAAAAGGATTTCGATTTATTAGTACGTCGGTACGTTAAACGAAACCTTTAACATCAAACCAAGCAAGAGACGATCGATCAAGCCGAAAAAGATGCACAATGACCGACAATATGATGTGTTGAGTCAATAAATGCCATGGTTTAAGTTTTTAAAGATTTTAAATCGGTTTTATATAAATTTTATTTTTAAGCCGAAAAACGACCGTTTTAGCCTCGTTTTAAGCCGAATTAAGTGTTTAACCGAAAAACGAACTGAACCAGATTATCCACAACATTATCCGGATTACACAATCCAAATGTGTGGCCAAGGTTTGAGATGTGGGCCCCCCCCCACACCATACATGGACCGATCGGTCCATGGGTACACACACACACTTCATTTTCTTTTTTTAACATTCCAACTCTCCAAATCCTCTCAACCCTTTACACATTCAACCAAAACCTTTGATTTTTAAGAAGATCCACAAGGTGTTGTATCTAGTTGCTAGCAAAGGCTAGAAAGCAAGATCTTTGCGATCTAAAGCTAGAAACACAAGATCCGGACAGGTAGCCGTGCCAGTATTACATCTCTGCTCACCAAAAAGGTACACCCAAATTGGAATGAGTGATACGTGCTTGATGATGCCTATTTTGTGGAAGCTTAAGGGTCTATATTTTGTATTAAACATGTTAACATACTATTGGTAAAACTCATGTGATAACGCCTAATCGGTAACGAAACTTGGAACAATGTAATACGTTTAAATTATTGTAGTGGTGTTTTCTTTATAAGCAATGCTGTTGATATCAGATGTGTCTGTTGCATCCCGTGTACGTTTCCGCTGCGGTTACGGGGTGTTACATAAGTAGACAACAATATCGGCAATTGTGGTTTTTGCATTTATTTGTGGTTAAAAGATAACCTATATGTTTTAAATATCAGTTTCGAATTATGATTCCATTGCAAAATACTTTTTAAGTGACGAAAAAGCTTTAAGTGTGGGGATATTTGATGTGGTCTAAAATGTGCATAATATTATATAAATATTTTCTATACTTTTAAGTACTTTTGAGCCATATTTTAATTGAATATATTTTATTTGGCCTATATTTGAATTTTAATGTTTTAAAGAGACAACAAGATAATATGGAGTACTTTTATTAAACTTGAGACCAACAAATAAACGGTTGAATATATTGCATATTTTTTTTATTTGATTTAAAAGTTCCGTTCAATAAAAGTTTAATGATTGAAGCCTGTTTTGAATGAGAATATAATATTAGTATTACTAATGTAGCATATCTTTCATAGACAACGCGTGGAATCAAAAGAAAATTTTGATGGAGTAATAAGTTTGTTGGGCCACACATCTAACAAAAGCAGGGCTCAACATATGAAAGAAAGATGACCCCGCTGAAATGGATTTATTTTTTTTAAAGAATAAAACCTACGAAAATGAATAAAAAAAGGACATAGAAAAATAAATCCAAGGACGGCAGATTGAGAGGGAGGTCACGTGAACAGGGGGACACCACCCTTTGTTGGTGTGGCTGGGTTACTGTGTCGAAAAAAGAAAAAAAAAAGTTGGAAGCAAGCAGCCTAGGAGATCAACCAAGTCACGGCTAGGGAATTATTCAAGCAGGCTAGCACACAAGTGAATTAATTTAAGCTACCAGGCGCACAGCTCAATAATTTAAGCTCACAGGCTAGTAACTCAATCATATTTATATCCTTTTACGATGAACCACAATAAATATATAATCTTTGTTCCATTGGTAATTATGATTGGCTAAACTTTTATACTTCTTGGGTTTGGATGATTACTTTGTAGACTTGTTTTATTTTCGGTGTTGGATTATTACTGATTGGTTCATTCTTTGGTAAAGTTTTTATTTCATTTGGTTGTGATGCATATGCGTATTTGGTATTAATTTATTATCAGTTTTGTACCATATGCGTCTTTGTGAATGTCTTTCATGTATGGATGCATATTAGGTTGTTTACTGTGTGTTTACAACTAGTTTATGGTTTATAGTCGACTTATACCATAGGAACGATAACTGAGAGTTTGGAGACTTTTTTCTAAGTCTCTAAGCTCATCAACAGTATCTTGATCTTGAATTAGGCTTTCGTTGTTTGCCTGAGGATCCCGGATGCTTGTTCTAGCACTAGGAACCACCATTTCTGTAGGAATCATGCTTCTGATCCAAACACCAATGAGAATGGTGTTTGACCTATTACATTCTTAGGTGTTGTTCTATCAGCCCAAAGAACATAAGGAAACTCTTCAGCCCACTTGCCTTTCTTGGATCCTAGCTTCTTCTTCAAGTTGTTGATGATAATCTTGTTGCTTGACTCCGCCTGGCCATTGGCTTGAGGATGAACTGGTGTAGAAGTGATCATTTTGATGCCCCAACTGTCACAAAAGTTAGTAGTTCTTTTCCCAATAAATGGGATCCATTATCATAAACAATATCAAAAGGGATACCAAATCTAGTTATAATATTTCTTTTAATGAAGGATATAACTTCCCTTTCACGGACTTGAACAAACACTTCTGCTTTAATCCAGTTTGAGAAATAATCTATCATAGAAAGCATAAAGACCTTTCCACCTGGTGAATTGGGTTGCTTGCCTACAATACCCATTCTCCATTTCATGAAAGGCCATGAAGAGGATATAGGATACATAGGTTCCACTGGTTGATGAAGAATATTGCCATGTATTTGGCAAGCATCACACTTCCTTGAATACTCCAGAGCGTCCTACTTCATTGTTGGCCAGAAGTAACATGTCCTAAGTATCCTGGAGAATAGTGCTCTGCCCCCTGAATGGTTGCCGCAATCACCTTCATGGAAGTCCTTAAGCACCTCTTGATTTCTGGATCCTCAATGCATCTCAAGTAGGGATCTGCAAGAGATTTTCTATATACAGTATCTTCTAAAATAAAGAATTATGATACCTTAATTCTGAAGGCTTTGGGATATTCCCCTTCAGAGATTTCTCCTTCTTGGAGGAATTTCTTGATTGGAAGGATCCAAGATCCTACTGTTGGTGAGGATGATGGATCCTTAAGTACTTCAAGACAATCCGTCGTTACCTCCATGGCTTCTTACTCCCCAATTGTCGGAGACGATATGTGAATGATATGTATGTTTATGTCATTCGGGATCTTCAAAGATGATGCTAAGTTTGCTAAGGCATCTTCCCCAGCATTTTCTTCTCTCGGTACCTAAATAATATTAAACAACTCGAAAGATTTTGCTAATTCCTTCACAATTTCTAAAATTTTGATCATATTTTCACCTTTTACGTTGTAAGAATCATTAAAGTGGTTAGTTATAAGTAAAGAATCTATATAAACCTGAAAATACATGATCTTCATTTGTTTGGCTAAAAGTAAACTTGCAATAAGTGCTTCGTATTCCCAGCATTTTCTTCTCTCGGTACCTGAATTCCCAGCATTTTCTTCTCTTCGTATTCCCATCCGGGATCTTCAAAGATGATGCTAAGTTTGCTATGGCATCTTCCCAACATTTTCTTCTTTCGGTACCTGAATAATACTAAACAACTCGAAGGATTTTGCTAATTCCCTCACAATCTCTAAATTTTCATCATATTTTCACCTTTTACGTTGTAAGAACCATTAAAGTGGTTAGTTATAAGTAAAGAATCTATATAAACCTGAAGATACCTATCCTCATTTGTTTGGCTAAAAGTAAACCTTCAATAAGTGCTTCGTATTCTGCCTCGTTGTTGGTGGCTTGAAATTCACATGCTAAAGAATGGGGTATTATGTCCCTCTGTGGCGATTTTAGTAGTATGTCCAATCCTGTTCCTCTTACATTGGATGCTCCATCTGTGAAGAGGATCCAAGGATCCTTAGTTTCTTCTAGTTGTTGGACCTCTAGATCAGCTTCCTTTTACATGTCAATACTTAAATCAGCCACAAAGTCTGCAAGCGCTTGTGATTTAATGGTTGTTCTAGGCTCATACTGAATATCATATGCACTCAGCTTCACAGCCCACTTGGTCATCCAACCTGACATTTATGGTTTTCTAAGCACATTCTTAACACGATAGTTAGTTCTTACAATAATAGTATGTGTTTCACAATAATGTCTTAACTTAATTGAGGCCATAGTTAAAGCAAGAATTAATTTCTCAAGGTGAGAATCCTGACCTCGGCGTCTAAGACACTTTTACTTACTTTGAACTTCATGATCCTTGGCTAAGACAGCACTGACCGCATTGCCTGAAATGGCTAAGTATAAGGACAACAGTTCATCGTCTATTGGTTTCATCAGGGCTGGTACTAAGGATATGTAATCCTTACGGGCCTTCAGCGCATCTTCATGCCTTTGAGTCCATTCAAATTTCTTATTCTTTCTCAATATAACATAGAAGTCCTTGCACTTCTGAAGATCTTGAAATGAATCTGTTCAGGGCAGTGTTTCGGTCAAAAATTGGCAAAACAACTTTTGATCAAATTAGTGTGTGAGGTGAAGTGCTTGTTGATAATAAGATCGAACACAAAGATATGATTACGAGGGAAAAAACCCTTGATTATGATAATCTTCGTTTCGGTCAAGAGTTTACGACGTAATCTTTAGTCGAATCGCTTCGGTTAAAGATTATGAACTTAACTTTTGGTCGAACTAACGCTTGATTATTATGATCTCCGGCACAAAAACCCCCGGACGGTGAAAACTATCACCGTCAATCTTATTAATAATAAAATCGGTGATTACAAATGGTGGAGCTGATAAGTGATCGTGAGCTAAGTGATACAATGATTACTAGTAGCTAAGCAAGTGAGTTGTGTGTGGCCTAATGATAATATCAGCTCATATATATAATTAAATATTACAACTGCTATCCCGAAATAACCGGAAACCCTATACTATTTCCTCCATAATCCGTTTCTTGCCTACGTTCCATTTGACGAAGTTCAAGCATTAGCCGTTGTAAGTCCACGTTCGTATTAGCATGTTTAACACGTGATCTTATCTGCAAAACAGATAAAAATAATATAGGACAACTGAATAAGTCAAAGTACCTTCCTCAGAATATTAGCGTTGACAGGATAGCTCAAAATCCCTGAATCGTAGCTCATCCTGAGGATAAAAAATCTACACCTAACAGGCAATTATCAATCCTGTCAGTCTTTGGACATCTTTAGCATTCACCAAAGACTTTAAATTGATGATAGCTTTAATTTTCTCAAGGCTTGATTCTATTCCCCTTTTAGTCACCATATATCCTAGGAATTTCCCAGGCTTGACACCAAAATGGCACTTTGACGGGTTCAGCTTCATATTATACCGGTCAAGGATGTTGAATGCTTCTTCAAGATCTTGGAGATTATCCTTAGCCTTCTTCGAGTTCACTACCATGTCATCTATGTAGACTTCCATGGTCTTTCCTAGCTAATCCTTGAACATCTTGTTGACCAATCTTTGGTATCTTACCCCTGCATTTCTTAGTCCGAACGGCATAGCAATATAAAAATATATGTCGGTAGGAGTCATGAATGTTGTATCCTTTTAATCAGATGGTTCCATATGAATTTTTTGAAATCCAGAGGAAGCATCCATAAAGGTGAGCATCTCATGTCCTGTCGTCGCATCCACCATTGAGTGAATGTGTGGTCAGGGGAAAGGAACCTTGGGACATGTCTTGTTTGAATCAGTAAAATCGACACATAAACCACTACATTGGCTAACCATCTTGGATACTTTACCTCTCTTATCATACCTTCTTTGAGAAGTTTTTTAACTTCCTCTTGGATAATAATGTTTTTTTCAGGTGCAAGTTTCCTCCGTTTCTGGTGGACAGGTCTGATAGAAGTATCTATCCCTAACTTATGCGTAATAATTTCCTTTGAGATACTTGTCATATAGGAGTGTTTGAAGGCAAAGGTGGACTTCCTTTGTTTGAGGAGGGATACCAGATCCTTTTCAATGTTGCTGAGGATACTGGATCCTATATACACCTTTACATCTGGATCCTCAGGGTCCAAGGATACTTCTTTTAGATCTTTTTCTCGGGCTTCCAGGACCTCTCTTGAATTGTGCCTTGATTTCTATGTGATGGTCTACTTCGTAGCTGGCTTCATAGAATAAGTGTTAATAGTTCCAAGCCTCCGCTTGGTCACTATCAATCTTCACTACTCCCCATGGGGTTGGAAGTTAGATACACTGATGGTAGGTAGAGGCTACTGCTTTCATCTCATGTATCCAGAGCCTTCCAAGAATTACATTACAACATGACAGATTATCTACAGCACAAAACTATTGGAAAAAAATTGACTCCCTAAATGTAAATAGGAAGCTTGATGTCCCCCAATGTGTTTTTGGTTTCTCCACTAAAACCAAAGTGGACAAACGATCTTGGTATGATTTCTGTTTCAGGTATGTTCATTTTCCAGAGTACATCGGCCTGAATAATGTTCACTGAACTCCAGCCGTCTACGAGGATCCTGCGAACATAATGGTTAGCAATAAATAAAGTAATAATTAAACCTTCATGGTGAGGATCCTAAAGTTTCATGCGATCCTCCTCCTTAAAGGTTATGATCCTTTGATCGGTTAAAGTGGTAGTCTTGATGGGTCTTTCACCATTCTCCAATTTGGTTTCTTTAGCGTGATGTTTTGCTGAGGAGAATAAGTTTCCACAAATGTCTGACCCTCCAGAGATAAAATTAATAATCTTAGCATCAGGTGGTTGTGGAGCAGCCTTCTATGGGATTTCTTCAGGATCCTGGATCCTTGATTTCTTTCTTCCCATAAGCTCTTTGAAGTGACCCTTGCTCAGAAGATACCCAATTTCTCTTCTTAGACCAATACAATCATCAGTCATGTGGCTAAAGTCTTCATGGTATGCACACCACATGGACTTATCCTTGAAGGATGTTGACTTCTCTTTCTTCTGGGGCCACCTTGCTTTTTCTCCAAGATATCTCATGGCACATATTAATCCAGGAGTATCAACAGAAAGGCAATACTCGGATATACTTGGATAATCCTCATGATCGTCAACTTCTTCGACCGCGTGGATGTTTTGATTGTTGAACTTTGAATAAGGCTTGGAATTGTTGTTCCTGAAGGAGGATCCTTGCTTCTTATCAGGTGACTCCTGTTTTGTTAAAGTACCCAATCTTTCTTAGATTCTTTTATCATCCTCCAGTCTAATGAATCTGAGTGCCCTATTCCTTACTACATCTAATGTCATGCATGGGGTCATAACAAGATCATCATAAAACAGAGAGCCCTTTTGTAATCCCATCTTGAATGCCTCAACAGCCCTATCCAAGTCAAGATTTGGGATCTCCAAGGCCTCCCTTCCAAACTTGGTGACAAAATCCCTTAGGGATTCATCACGAGGTTGGACAACACGGTATAAATCACTAGTTAATTTCTCAAATTTTCTACTACAAGAAATTGGCTATTGAACAAATTAACTAAGTGAGAAAATGAAGTAATAGAGTAAAGAGGAAGACTTAGCTACCATTTGAGAGAAAATCTAGTTGATGTGGATCCGAAACCCTTGCACAAGCAGGCTTCTTTTAGTCTTTCCGAAATGGGATTGATTTTCATTATCTCCCTATATTGAGCCACATGCTCCTCTGGATCAGTTGTGCCATCGTAAACCTTCATGTAGGGGGTTTGAAAGTGCTTCGGGATTTCGGCATCACATATCGGTGGAGCAAACCTTGATAGCTTATGACTTCCTTCTTGAATTTCAGGAATGGGTCGAACCACCCCTGGAACGTTAGATATCATATCCTTCAGTTTCTGCAGTTCCTTGGTCATGGCTTGATTGATACATGTTTCCTACGTAGAACCAAGGTTAGTGTCTAAAGATATATGATTATAAAGGTTACATCTTTGCTGATTAAATGTTTGTATCCTAGAAGAGTATCCAGGATAGGAAGCATCAGCTATGACAGTTGGTCCACCGGAAGCATGGTCTGCATAAGGATAAAGTCTCCCTCATGAACCTCTGACGACCTTTGATGTTGAACTCCCGAGGATCCTAGACTCTGCATGAAGGATCCTTGAGGATGATAGTTGAAGGATCCTTGATGAAACAATCCAAAGGATCTTGGCTGAAGGATGGATAACCCATGCTGAAACATCGAGGATCCTTGAGTGTGCTGACCCATGGATCCTTGATGGAAGATCGAGGATCCTTGAGCATGCTGACCCATGGATCCTGGTTGAAGGATAGCGGATCCTGGTTGAAGGATAGAGAATCCTTGAGTATGTTGAACCATGGATCCTGGAGTGGTGAAATCCATCATCCTGGGCATCAAGGGAGTATGATCCTCCGCTGGCCTCTTTGTTTTCTTGAGATCTTCAATTTCGTGTAGGATCTTCTGGTTAGTTTTGTTCTGCTGCTCCATCTACGCCCTAACCTGTGAAAACATAGAAGAAACATCATTGTTAGAAGTTACCACAGAAGAGGCAGCGGAGGACTTTTAGCCTTGGAAGACTGGAGTTTGCATCTTGCTCCCAGCAGCGTTGGTCCTCTGTACTCCCGCGGGTGGAGGAGGCATTGGCAATGAAGCTTTTGATGAGAGAAAAACTGATGAAGGTTGAAAATGGTATAGGTTGAAAACTGATGAGAAATCTTCTGGATTAAAGCACTACTTGCCCCACAGTGGGCGTCAAATTGTTTTGGTCAAAAATCAGTTTTAAGGAATATGTAACCAAATCAGTGTTGTGAGGTAGCGTGCTTGTATAATAACAATAAATATGTAATAAAATTGGTATGAACACAGAGATTTGTTACGAGGAAAATCCCTTGTTCGGTTTATGATCGCCGGCACAAAAACCCCGGGTGATGACAAATGTCGATCACCACTGTATTAATCAAGGAAATAAGATATTACAATGGTGAAGCTTATGACCGGTGAGTACAATAAAGCTAATTGTAATTTATTGTAGCTACAAGAATCTCTGCGAAGTGTACTATGAAAATTGTGTGTGTAACCTAAACCGATCATAGCTCAATAAATATGCAAAATAACAAACTACATTTCCTACAAATCCATCATCATTTCCATGATACGTTGCACCTCTTTGACCATATGCTAAACTCCATGGACTTGGGAACAAATAGGTAGACTTGGTCTCTTAGACGTTATACCTGTTAATTACAACATTGTTCAATGAATACAACAGTTAGTGAACAATAAGTACTGAGGATCCTTGATCCTGCGTAACCTGGAACATATCTTACGGATAACTGATCCAAAAGTCACTAAGGATAACATATCCTCAGCACAAAAATCTGTTCTCTAACAACTATAAATTAATATTTTATTATTAATTTTTTTAAAATGTCTTATACATGTATTTATATGTAAAGAGCTCTTCAAATATAATGTAAAAATGTGTTTTTATATGAATAATGAATTTTTTAAATATTTTTCTACATGTAAATGGAAGAGTTCCCCGCTTTTTTTATATGTAAAATGAAGAGTCGTACATGTAGAAACCGTTTTAAAAAAATTATTTACAGTTAAGAAAACGCAAAAAAAAATTACAAGATTCATTTTTTTATTGGAATATCTTCTAAGTTGAAGAATTATATATATATATATATATTGGGATCATGTGATAACCATTTTGAATTTGAGAATCATTTTGGACCAACAAAAAAGCTCTATTTAAGAAAAATTAAGAAAAAAATAAAACAAAAAAAACACGAAAAGAAAAAAAAAAGAAAAAAAACAACATTTTTTATCTTTCATTCCAGTATCATAAAAAATAAATAAATAAATAAAATATCAGTTTAGCAAAATTATACATATATGTATAACACTTATTGTTTATATTTATGCATGTTATTCTTTATACACATATGTATAATTAAGATAAATGATAATGTACATATATGTACATTATATAAATGGAGATTAAATAAAAATATGCATGTGTGTATAATTAAGCTTTTTTTTATAAAATCGGGATGAAAAATATTTTATTTTTTGGTTCTTTTAGTTTTTTAAAATTTTCGTTTTTTTTTTTTTTTGTTTTATAATTTTTTAAAATATTTTTCTTAAAGTTCTCAATTTTAAAAAGTTTTTTAGGATTCTTACCCTATATATATAAGGTGGGGTTAAAATAAGAAGTGGAGTGTGTCTAAAAAGTGCAAGAAGTAATCTGGTGCGTTAGATATGTTGATCTGATAGTGAATATGGAAAGTGTGTTTGTTGTGCGGTGTGTTTTATTAAATTTAATGGTGAAAAACACACTTTCTACACTTCTTAGAAAAAATCTACTTCTTATTATAACTTTGCTTTATATATATATATATAAGAACGTTTAAGCGCCATTACTACGAGATAAAATGATATTTAGTACGTTTAATGGTTGAAAATAATATTAGTTATATATAATAAAAATAATAATAATAATAATATGAACCAAAAAATAATAAAAATAAAATAAAACCTGGCCAGGGGGACTCGAACCTACGCCCTGGGCCGGTTCACGGGGCTTAAACAACATGGCACGACCAACTAAGCTAGGTCTTGAGTTTGTTTATGGATGGAAACAGTTTTAAATAAACATAATTCTCAATAACCCTAATACTACATAAAGCATAAATCATTAAGATCCCAAATTTAAGATCAATTGTCCCATGTCGGTTGAAATTGACAGAGGGCTTCGATTACTCGTATAACTTGGAACCAAAAGCACAATTTGATTACCTTAATAGAGTGTGAATTGAAGGAGAACGGTGAGTTAGGGTTATTGGTCATGAACACGATCCAGAACTTGATCTTACACAGCTTTTGTGTTGGAATTAAATTAGGGGTTTGTGTCGAGATGATATGAGGAGGGTGTGGCCCTCTTTAATTGATTTAAAATGTATTTATAGTGTTTTAGAGGTCAAAAGAGTTGTGGTTCGTATTAACGAGTAATTGTTGTCAATTAGCTGTCATTTACACATTTAAATCATTGACTGAAAGCGTGTTGGATCAATTAACATTTAGACAAGGTCAAATCCGTCATAACCGACTTGATTTGAGGAACAAAATCAGAAGGAGATAGGGATTTTGGGGTCGACGGATAAGAAAGAGGGAAATGGGATGAAAAGGAATTTTAAAACTTTTGCAAACTAGTCATTAGTCTTTGTTGCTTGCTCAAAAGATATAAAAACCATAGTCTAGGGGTTGAAAGAGCATATATGTAATACATTAAAGTTTCGTTTACGACAATTATAATTCCACGTAACATAAATACATATAATAAAGACACAGTAATATAGACAATAGGAATTAGTCCTTGTATTAATAATGTGGATCCGAATAATAAAATTTTTAAATGGGTCGAAATTTCAGGTTTAAAATTCGATGAATGTTACATTTTTAATCCATGGATGATTTAGAACATAAAACATGTATAAAATTACCCGTGAATCTGATGAGAACTTGGAGAATCGGGGGAGAAGAAGAAGGTTGACTCTTGAAAGCCAAACTTGCAATAACTCTTGAACTGAAGCACCAAATAGTGAAATTGAGTTTGTGGGAAAGGTAGTACAAGATTAGAAGAGGTTGAGGGTTGGCTATATAGGCAAAAAAAAACTTGGAGAACAAGTGGAAATTGTTTAATTGAAAATTTGTGTTTTATGACCAAAATCAGCAAATTAACAAAGTAAATCAAATAACTTGTTCCCTACTATAATAATTCAAAGGAAAAAAGCTTGGAATAATGCTAGGGCATATTCTGATCGTTCTACAAAGAACATACATGAAATAGGGTTTCCAAAATAAGGGAAACCGACACCAAATGAAATTTATGTGATCTGCACTGCCCTGAGCGTCGCGAGGCACAGAGGTAGTTTCCCCGCAACGCGCGAGGGACTCATAAGATTTTTTTTGAAATTGACCCATGTTACAATTTTGAGGTGAGGAGAGAGAAAAATATAGTTATAAAGATATTTAAAAGTATTACTTAAATGAAAATGGGATAAAAAAAAGATAGTGATTTTTATTGTAATTATATAGATGATTTTAAAGAATGGGTTGAGAATACTCTAACACCCGATGTATTCTTACAATGTTGTTAATAATATTATACCTATACCATATTAGAGCATTCCCAACTATCCACTATTTTATATGAGTAGGGTTTTTATACATTAAGAAGTAATTTAGAGAGTTATGATTGAAAAGAAAGAAAATGCAGTGATTTATATATATATATATATATATATATATATATATATTTGGAAAGTTCATACAACACCCTAAAATTTTTGAATACTATTAGAAAGTGGATGTGAGTGAAGGAAAGATAAAATATAATGATAAAAGTATAAAAAAAATTATTTACTTACAAATGAGGGAGAAAACGTAGTAATATGATGGGAATGCTCTTAAGGCATTCACAATAGGTTCTCTAAAATATGTGGGTGTGTACTCTATTTTTTATAGTATGGTTTTTGTTAGTGCACAAAATAGTTGTCCGTAGCATTCGAATAAGTTATACATAGTCTAGATTGTTTATTTATTGTAAATGGCCCATTCGCTATGGTTTGTATAGCGAATGAGGTCCATTCGTTATATGCTAGGCTAGTTCGTTAAGGTATAAGCTCATTCGTTATGGTAGCATAACGAATGAGAACTGGTTCGTTAAGTGATTAGCCTAAACATAGCGAATTAGGCTTATGTTAACGAATGGGAGTGTGCAGCCTATATATAGGATGCTCCCATTCATAATTATGTGAGATCACACATATGAGAGGTGTGAGGTCCTAGATCTAAGTTATATTCTCTCTAAGTTATGTATTTATCCACCATAATGTATTCTCTCCATATTTATCAATCAACTATGTATTTAACGTATCTTAGATTCGTATTGTATAATTGATGTATCATAGCAGCTAGATCCGTAACGGGTTTCTACAGTTGTGAGTACCTGAGAGGGAAAATCTTAACGTTCATGAGTAAATTTGAAAAAAAAATTGTTCATACTCTCTATAATTTAGTGGTTGTAAGTGGTGGAGAAAGAAGATAATGAAAAAGTTATATAAAAGTATTATTTAATTAAAAATGAGAGAAAAAAGGTAATGATTTTTAATTTAACTATAGTGATTGAGGTATGGCAAAATCACTACATTTATCTCTCCTTTTTAATTTAAGAATATTTTTTTATCATTACCTTTTTTTATCACCTTTACTCATAACCACTTAAAAACATTGCTCGCTTCGTTCCTCTTTAAGTGTCATGGTTTTAAAAACATAAAGTTAAAGGTAGATTAAATGATTACTTTTTTGCTTACCAAATGACAATAATTGTCACACCCCAACCTAAGGCGAAAATGTCGGGGCACGAAGTGATTGTTCACAGCTCACAAGGTACTATCATGCAAATTAATATATGACAATGTCTAATTAATTATTTTACATAAAACAATATACATTTAAGTAAATCAAGTATAAAGAAATTACAAGATGATCAATTAATTATTGAATAACTTTATATCCCAAAAGGCATCATTATGTGTTCGTCATCTTGCAAAACAATCCAACCCGATAACTTGCACATGCATACAAAATAGATATTTTTGTCAACACGAGGTTGAGTGATAAAATCACTAGTTTTAGAATACAATGTAATAATATATAAATAAAGAGCAAAATTGTTATATGTGAGTATATACAATCGAACCATAGCATGTAACATTGTAAACAAGTAATGATGAGCGGGATAAACCGTTGCCATGCGAATCGGGCGTTGGTTACCATAATTGAGTTGTCGTTTAAACCATTGTCATGCGATCGGACGTCGGCCACTACGACATAACGAAAATTAGGGGTAAAAATACATTTAACCTCTTTAATAGAAGGTATGCATAAGTCCCCAAACATTTGAAAACAAGTAAAAGAGGAGTGTGCTTACTCACCTTAACGGATGAACAAAATATCAATGGATGGTGTGAGAATGTTGAACCCTTCGAGATTCACCGACAAGGATTCATAGTTAATTATAGTATTATTAGTTAATTGTATATGACATAAAACGTACAATGAATTTAAGGTTTCGATGAGGTTTGAGTACGTTTGTGATTAGAAGTTTATTGATTGAACGATTAATTTCTGTTATTATTATAAAAAAATCATTAGTTATACTTGATATAAATAATATGTAATCAAACTTATAAATGATTAGTTTAGATATAATTTAAGATATAACTATGCTAAATTGAATGTAAATATATAAATAATTTTAAATGAGAATAATGCGCAACTAATTATATGTAATATGTATTGTATTAAATAGATAAAATATAAGTAAACAAACGTTTTAAATAATTATAATATATATGATTATAATGTTTAAATAATATAATGCAAAATATCTTTATAATAATATTTGAGTAAAGATAATACAAATATATATATATATATATATATATATATATATATTAAATAACAAATATATTATGTACTTTATACATATAATAACATTTAAATAAATATTTATTTCGAGTCTTTGACGAAAATTAGCGGTAAAAATATATTTAACCTTTTTAATACGTTTATTATGTTTTTGATTAAATAAAATAATACATATATATATTCACACGTAACAAATATAAGAAGTTTGTAAAAGACGTTCAACGACAAGAAAAATACCAATAATGGTGTCCGGTTTTATTAAAATAAATCATGGTTTATTATAATTAAGATATACTTATAATACTTACATATATATATGTCACACCCCAAAATCATTAACTTGGCAACGGAAGACTTAATTTTGTTAATTTGGGCGGTGACAGACGTTGTTCAGCCAATCATATTCAAAATAATCAACCATTAGTTGGACTTTATTAAATATCAGAGTTTTACACGTGTCAAACATGCACGGTTCTATTTTAAATTACAAGTCCAACTATTATTCATTCAAACGCACAACACCATTTTCCTAAATCCTTCACGAAGCATCCATTTTCTTCATTTACCTGAAAAGTATGTTAAAATAATTTTTGTCAACACGAATGTTGGTGAGTTTCTCAATTAAAAACCACGATGTAACAGTTCTCGACTTTACACTCATTTATTCATCATTCTTATCAATGATAATTTTCATTATTCACCATTCTTATCAATGGGAATTTAATTTTTCACTTTTCCAAACATAGCTATATATTTCTTAAACAAAACGTGTTAGTTGTAAACGAGCAAAGAGTACAACACATGTATGACTATCAATATGATAAACCTGATACATGCCAAAATCAAAATATTCCCACATTTTCAACCAGAGCGACTGGAAGAGTGGGGGCGTCGCCCCGATAGATCTATCAATATTTTTAGGCCC
This sequence comes from Bidens hawaiensis, assembly GCF_021521415.1. Taxonomy (NCBI): domain Eukaryota; kingdom Viridiplantae; phylum Streptophyta; class Magnoliopsida; order Asterales; family Asteraceae; genus Bidens; species Bidens hawaiensis. The sequence continues at coordinate 73,119 of NW_027500852.1, forward strand.
TTTCTCTCTAGGTTAACGGTTTTTCATTTCATAATGACTCATCCCATTTAACACAATTTGTAAAATATATAGCCCTTTCTTTACATACTTTTCCCCCAAAAACATTTATAAATCATTAAAACATTTAAAAGTGGGGATTCACGAGAAAACTCACATTTGCCTCAGCTCAAATAACATTTATGTGTGACAATATGCCAATCAACGTCAAGATCTTATTAATAGTCATCCAAATGATAACCGGATTCATATGTTTAATACCAAGTATATATTAACACATAAACATAGATATAAATGGAATCCTATCATAATTTAATTTATTTATCCCCACGTGACTTATTTATTATAATTTTAATAACTAAATTACAAACTTTTATTGTTTAGGAAAAATCGTAACTGAATCGAATGTTTTAAAATATCTTATAAATATATTGGAACACCATAGTTTCAAATAATCGTTGTAAAACTAATATATGATTTTGAAACTACACTAGGACGTTATTTAATAAAAATATATATAGTTATTTTAAAATATAATATTCTTTTATTAATAGACGAGTGTTTGAATTCTGACATAATATAATCGTTATTATTATTTATACCGAAACGTGTTATATTAATATTCTTAATATAAAAACTTTGTTTTCATATTTTATATAAAACATTACATTTTCTAAAAGTATATATTTATTTTTAATATTAATTGTGGTCACTATCCGGATAATCTATTTCAGTCCAAATATCGTGTTTATAAATATATACAAACGCTCGGAATCGTCCAAGTCTCAATTGTACTGTTTTTATCACTCGATATTATCTAGCGGTATTCTAAATAATTATTAACAACATTTTGTCCAAGTTATTTCCGATAACAATATTTATATTAATTTCTTGTTATCTATCTTTTTCAACACTTAAAGATATACCTCCTCGCGTACGGTTCGAGTCTATAAATCTGCTCAAAACCCGCATGCAATGTGATCCGGGTATAGCAACGTTTCTCCGGTCTTGGATAGTCCATACGATAGTGTTCGTTTTTGCGGCACGAACGTTTCTCTGGTCTCGGATCATCCATACGATACCTTAAAACCTACATGCAACTCGTTTTAAGAAACTATTTTCGTTCTATAATCTGACCAGTAACTTACGAAGCTTATAACTCACCATATAAACTTCTGATCATCGATCCCTTCAGTGGAATCAAATATCTATATGTTAGGAAGGTTCACCGAAAATTTCAGCTCGATCCAATTACCATATCTCCGGGAATCTGCATTTCTTTAGAGCTGTGTTTTCAAAATCCGTCCAGCGATCTGAACACTAAAACGGGTTTAGAAACCTAACTTAGGCAACTCCGATCCTCATCTCCAAGTTCAAAGTGATTATCTATGGGTTATGAACCCTCTGTATAAAAATTAAGATGATCGGATCGTTAGATCTTCAGTTATCAAACAATCTTTGCATACATGCAAAACTAATACAATCTGTCCAGATTTTAAAACTTGTTTTAAAAAACTTAATCTCAAAATTAGGATAATCGGAGCTTACCACTGCGTTCGGAAGGTCGAAAAAGTGGAGGGTTTGGCATTTTATATATATGGTTGTTAACGAGTTTTGCGATCGCGTTTCTGTCTCTCGGTTCAACGAACCCGCTATTTCAAGTGAAGTTATATTTTCCAAATATATCTCGTCAAAATATTTATTCCGTTCTCAACTTAAAATTGTCTCATTATCTTATTATTTTCGCTAATAATTATTAACTATCATTACCCGGTGTCGATTTCGTGTTACTCTGAACTTAATAACACTGGTGTAATTGTTTTTCCCCAAAAACAACTCTTCCAAACTTATGGTGTCTATTTGATTTATTTTATCTAAATGATAAACCTCAAAGATGGCGATAGTAGTAACTTTTACAGGCTTATCGGTACATGTTCTTTAACGAACGTGTTTGAATATACTAATTTACATTTTTCCGTTTCGTTATAACTCATAATTAAGTCACGTTTTCGCCGGCGTTCTCCATTTTAAATCCTTTATAATGTTCAAATGGATTCGACAATGGACATTTTCGAATGTCGGGTTGAATATTCACACGTTCAACCGAAAACGTTCGTTTCTTTTTGTCTTTTCACCAAAATTTCTTTATTCGATCTGACTTCGCACGTGTTTTCCATTGAATATATTTCCTTTATTCTTAGAATAATATAATATATTTAACTTACCCGTCTTATTTCTCACATAACCCGATCTAAACATGTCTTAATCTCGTTTATGGATTATAATAATACTTTTTATTTTGTCGGGTATCACAATATAGATATATATATATATACGCAAACTTGTAATAAAATTAATTGACAAGAAACATTAACTTACTTATGGCGGTCTGATAAAATAGCATTTATTTTATATTTGACATTTATTATAAATCAATTTATAAATCATTTAAACCATAAAAATATGATTAAGAAAAATAAAATAACCAAGCCGCGTCCAGGGGGCTCGAACTCACGCCCCTGGCCGGCTCAGTCATTAAACACGCACACCCCAACCAGCTAAGTTGGGGTGTCAGTTGGTAATTTAATGGAACCAAAAGATCAAATACAGAAAGCGAGTAACCATCAAAACCGAACCGAGCAGGATACGTTTACAACAATACGAGCACTAGTCAAACGTCCAAACAAACATAAACATTAAATAACGGTATTTAAGTTTACCTCGGTTAATGAATAACGGTTGAGACACGGAGGTATAACGAACGGAGCTAGGAGACAACACAAGATTTCGGCGGCGGCGGTCCGGCGGAGCAGCGGCGGTGGTCCGGCAGAACGGCGGCCGCGGTCCAGCAGAGCAGCAGCGCGGCAGCAGCACGGCAGCGAGCGGAGGGACCCGACGGCGGCAGGTAACTGGCAGCGGAAGACCGGCGGTCGGAGGCGGCTGCTGGTGGTGGTGAATATCCGGCAACGGCTAGGGTTTTAGTGGAGTCGGACTTGTGTATTAGGATAGTCATTATGCAATAATATGTACGGTATTTATAGGCTCAAATTAGGTTTAATCATTAATAAACCCAATGGGCCTTAAGCCCAATCACTAGCACTAAAAGCCTTATCCATCAAATTAATCTCATTTAATTATGTCAGGCCCGGTTAACTATATTAAGCGGGTTCGATGTTCATTATCCCCGGTGTAACTCTCACGGGTCATAACCGGGTCAGCCCGCGTTGACTTGACCCGAACCGCCCATAATTCCAACATTAAGATGGTTTCGAGTATGGAGGAACTTGGATGCAAACCGAATATGATCACTTATAATATGGTATTGCGTGCAAATCTATGATCGTGGAGAATTTGGTTTGGCATGCGACTTTTTAAAACGTATTAGAGGAAATGGTGTTGTTTTGAATTCTGAAACGTATAAGATGATGATTTGCAGAATGGTTAGTGAAGGTGATCTCGTGGAAGCTTTAGATCTTTTGAAGGAAATGGTTTTGGTGTCTAAACCTTCAACATTAGATGGTATTGTTTCTAGTTTGTGCCAAAATGAACGGGTTGAATTTGTTGGCCGAGATGCTTGGTAAGAGTGTTTTTCCTGGGTGTAAATCATGGGAAGCACTGATTGTTGGATTTCAAATTGAACATGGTTTTAAGAAGATTGATTTCAGTAATCAAATTATAACATTATAACATTCTATTCGCTTGTTACATGCGATTTGAGTTTAGTGAAATTTGCTGAGAATATGGTGATGTTTGTATTTTAAGAGGTAAAATGTATGCAGTCTGCGGGCCAAATCTCCATGCATATGTAGCAGAAGAGGTGGGCCAAACCTCTGCAGTTTGCAAAAAAAAAAAAGACTGTTTGTTTTTTTAACATCTGCATACTGCTAAAATCAAACAGATAAGCTGAAATTTAAATAAAAAAATTCTTCAACATAGAAATTTAAATAATAGTCAAACAACACTGAAATAATATTTATAAAATAGCAACATTTTTTTAAAAATCATGTGTTCCTTATTTTGCATAAACAATGTTATTTGATAGATGTTGTGCTTAAAACAATGCTGAAGGTGAATTGTGAAAGTTGAGAACAATTTCTCTTATGTATTTAATCTTTCTTTAGCTAACATATAAAAATATACAACAAAGATGAAAATACAAAGAAACTTGCTTTAGGGTAAAATATTATGTTCAAAAAGATTATTAGACGCCAACAAAACCCAAGCCCAATTCATCATGTTTTAAAGCCTAAATGTCTAATCATATAATCCTATATTCATTCTCGTCAAATCTCATTACATTATTTCTTTAGCAGAAATATGTAAGACCATTTGTAATATGAAGAGAACACATCTGTAGATTGCTAAAATAAATGATAACGTCTGTAGTTGCTAAAATAAATTGTTGGTGGTGTATGAACTGTGGTAGTGGGTGGTGGTGGTGCTCGATGGTGATAGTGGTAGTGGTGGTGATGGACGATGGGTGTGGTGGTGGTGGTGGGTGGTGGACTGTGGTGGTGGTTGACGAGGGTGGTGGCGGTGGACAGTGATGGAAGGTGTTGGTCGGTGGTGGTGGCGGACGTTGGGTGGTGGTGCTGCTTGTCACACCCTCAAAATCCACTAACGGAGTTTTACCGTCAGAGGGTGTGAACTGGCAGGATCGGAATCATCAGTTATAATCAAACCATAAAATAAAGTTTCAAAACCATGAAAACGTTTACGAGTAATTAAATGCGGAAGCGTAAAAACCTTTAATCAAAAGTTGCGTCACGCAGGACGACTTAAAACCAAAGATAACCGTTAAAAATAAGTTTGCAGGACAAAAGCGTTTTCAATCAATGCATGTTCCTAAACCGCGCGCCCGCCTCGGCTACCTGAGAATAACATACTAAAAGTGTCAACACAAGGTTGGTGAGTTCACAAGTTATATAAAAATAAATCGTTTAGCGTTTGCGTTCAGCGTTACAGCGTTACAGCGTTTTGCGTTAAGCGTTTTGCGTAACAACGTTACGGCGTTTTGCGTTACCAGATAGTGTTATGTCAAATTATATATCGATAGGTAGCTAGTCTATACAACAAGTATTACTAAGTGTTCGACACCGAAGCTGACTCGTTTAATAAGTGCCTTGTCACCAGGTCCTCCAGACCATGGTACGTGTTAGCCAAAATTACACCCGCTCGACCTCCAGTCGAGTTTAGCGTTGGGTGGGGTTTGTCAAACCCAGTAGTACTACTCAACAGTGACTCGCTATTCTAAATATTAACCGGTTCGATGTGTAGGACTTCAAATATTTCGTTTGCCACTTAGCCTTTACAAGTGATATATAATTTATAACAAAATCTTAAATGCGTTGTGGAGTATGTTATCTCCCCCAAGTGAAAAACGTTTGAAAACAGTTTAAAGAGGGGAAAGTGAAACTCACTGTTTGCGAAGAATTTCCCAAAATAAATCACCAAGATGCGCGTCACCGAAAAACTCTCTCTAACGTTCTAAAACAACAAAGAGATTTTTCTAAGTGTCGGAATATTATCGAGTCTCTAGACCCGGCACATAATACCTATGCACCTGAAATTGACGATTGTCACATCATCCCCATGTTAAAGAATTTTCGTCCCTAGTAGAAAGAAATTTCGTCCCAAAATTTAATTCATACCTCCGGTGATGTCTGACGGTTTGCCGAGTTTCGCGGTTTTCTGTGTTTGGTTAGCCCTTCAAAAAGGTGAGGATACTTTTTCATCATTTGATCCTCGCGTTCCCACGTGAACTCCGGTCCACGTCTCGAGTTCCAACGAACCTTAACGATTGGAATTTTGCTGTGTTTGAGCGTTTTGGTTTCCCAATCCAAAACCTCGACTGGTTCCTCAATGAAACGTAATTGTTCATCAACTTGTAGTTCCACCAAAGGGACTGCTTGGGTTTCATCGGATAGGCATTTCTTCAAATTTGATACGTGGAATACATCGTGTACGCCACTGAGTTCTGTTGGTAGGTCCAGTCGGTACGCCACCGGACCAATGCGCTCAGTTATCCGGTACGGACCAACATACCGTGGGTTGAGTTTGTTTCGCTTCCCAAAGCGAACCACACCTTTCCAAGGTGAGACTTTGAGTAACACCCGATCGTTCACTTGAAATTCAAGAGGTTTTCGGCGCTTGTCGGCGTAAATCTTTTGACGATCTCGTGCTGCTGCCATGCGATTTCGGATTTGAACAATCTTTTCCGAAGTTTCGAGTACCAGTTCCGGACCAGTGATTTGGCTGTCACCCACCTCTGCCCAGCAGAGTGGTGATCGACACTTCCGTCCGTACAGCACTTCAAACGGCGCTGCCTTAATACTTGCGTGGTAGCTGTTATTGTACGAAAACTCTACCAAGGGTAAGTGGGGTTCCCAACTTTTTCCGAAATCCAATACGCAGGCACGCAACATATCCTCCAGGGTCTGTATAGTTCGCTCACTTTGCCCATCCGTCTGAGGATGGTATGCTGTGCTCATATCGAGACGGGTGCCTAGTGCGCTTTGCAGCGACTTCCAAAAGTGCGAAGTGAAACGAGAATCTCGATCAGAAATGATTGAGACAGGCACTCCGTGTCTAGACACTACTTCCTTCATGTAAACACGAGTCAGTCTTTCCATTTTGTCCGTTTCTTTAATTGCTAGGAAGTGTGCCGATTTAGTCAACCGGTCAACGATCACCCAGATGGTATCGCATCCCGTCGGTGTCTTAGGTAAACCCGTAATAAAATCCATTGAGATGTGTTCCCATTTCCACATTGGGAGTTCTGGTTGTTGCAGTAGACCAGATGGTTTCTGGTATTCTATCTTGACTCTGGCACAAGTCAAGCATTTGCTCACGTAGGTGGCAATGTCGGCTTTCATGTTCGGCCACCAGCAAAGTGCCTTTAAATCATGATACATTTTATCTGAGCCAGGGTGTATAGAATATCGGGACTCGTATGCTTCGTCCATCACTAGAGTTCTCAACTCTCCGTATCGTGGAACCCAAATCCGGTTCTCAAAATATCGAACCCCGTCCGATCTGGTTTCAAGTTGTTTGTTCATGCCCCGCATGAGTTCCGATGGAAGATTGTCATCTTTCAAAGCTTCAAGTTGCGCATCGCGAATCTGATCGGGTAAGCTGGCATGAATCGTGAGTTGCAATGCTCTCACCCGCCTGGGTTTATCTGTTTCTTTTCTGCTGAGGGCGTCGGCCACCACATTGGCCTTGCCAGGGTGGTACTTGATGGCACAATCATAATCTTTGAGCAGCTCGACCCAACGACGCTGTCGCATGTTCAGCTCCTTCTGATCGTAGATATGTTGGAGACTCTTGTGGTCGGTGTAAATGGTAAACTTGGTACCGTACAAGTAATGCCTCCATATCTTAAGGGCAAACACCACAGCTCCGAGTTCCAAATCGTGGGTCGTGTAGTTCTTCTCGTGAACCCGTAGTTGTCGAGAGGCGTAGGCTATAACTTTCTCGAGTTGCATCAGCACACAACCGAGACCTTGTATAGATGCGTCACAGTGTACCTCAAAATTTTCCGTTCCCTCGGGGAGGGCTAAAATAGGGGCGCTGCAGAGTTTGGTTTTCAATAGTTGAAAGGCGGATTCTTGCGCGTCACCCCAATCGTACTTAGTGCCCTTGTGAGTCAAAGCAGTGAGGGGTTGAGCAATCTTTGAAAATCCCTCGATGAAACGCCGGTAGTAGCCGGCCAGTCCTAGGAATTGTCGCACCTCAGTCGGAGTCTTAGGTGCTTCCCAGTTTTTGATGGCCTCTACCTTACCGGGATCGACATGGATACCATTCTCGTTGATCACATGTCCTAAAAAGTGAACCTCGCGAAGCCAAAATTCACATTTCGAGAGTTTAGCATACAGTTGTTCCTTCTTCAATAGTTCCAGAATTACCCTTAAGTGCTCTTCGTGGTCAGTCTCGTTCTTGGAGTAGACGAGAATATCATCGATGAAAACAATCACAAACTTGTCGAGGTACGCCTTGCATACTCGATTCATGAGATCCATAAATACGGCTGGTGCGTTGGTTAGGCCAAAAGGCATAACCGAAAACTCGTAGTGACCATACCGTGTTCTGAAAGCCGTCTTTGAGATATCTTCTTCGCGCACTCTAAGCTGATGGTAACCAGATCGCAGATCGATCTTCGAGTAGTAACTCGATCCTTGAAGCTGGTCAAACAAATCATCAATTCGGGGTAAAGGATAACGGTTCTTGACCGTCACCTTGTTCAATTCCCGGTAGTCGATGCACATTCGGAAAGTCCCGTCTTTCTTTCGGACAAACAAGACAGGGGCTCCCCATGGCGATGAGCTAGGTCGGATTCGTTTCTAAACATGTTGAAATTCGACTTGACGAATAGGAGGGAGTCCGGGCAAATCCTCCGGGAAAACTTCCGGAAAGTCTCGCACAACCGGTATGTCTTCAATTCGTTTCTCCTCCGCGGGTTTCTCATCAATCTGCGCCAAAATTGCCGGATGACCCTTTCGTAGATACTTCTGCGCCTTCATAAGGGTAATGACGCTGGTGGTCATGCCGCTTCTCTCGCCTCGGACCGAAATGATCTCGCCGGAAGGGGTGGTAATATAGACTATCTTATCGTGGCATATAATCTCCGCTCGGTTCTCGGATAACCAATCCATGCCGACAACGACATCGAAACTACTAAGCGTAAAAGGAATAAGGTCGATATCAAAGACATGACCTGGCAGTTTTAACTTACATCCCGCAAGTACATGAGTCGTTACTATAGTCTTACCGTCAGCTAATTCAACAGGAAACTTAGCATCTAACGGAATTGGAGTTACGTCTAAGAGTTGACTAAAGGCTTTCGACACAAAACTCCTATCAGCTCCAGTGTCAAACAATACAGAAGCAAAACAATCGTTTACAGGGAACTTACCAGTCACCACGTGCGGATCATTGCGGGCTTGACCCGACCCAATCACAAACGCTCTTCCCTTGCCATTGCTTCCACCACTACTGCCACTTCCATTACCTCCATTGTTGTCATTCTGTTTCAGCTTGGGGCAATCTTTTCTGAAATGACCTTCCTGCCCACATTCAAAGCATCCCTTCGTCGTCATAGGTGGCTTAGGAGCACCCTTTGCCGCAAGGTCTCCTCTACATTCTTTCGCTTGGTGACCCATCTTTCCGCATCTCTGACACTTGGCACGGTCACACTGGCCAACATGATGATAGTTGCACCTGTTGCACTTTGGATATTTCCCAGCATATCCGCTCGAAACCTGCCCGCTACCGTTGTTGTTGTTGTTGTGATTCTGGTTGTTAAAGCTCCGAGTGAATTCGGGCTTACGGTAGTGTTGTTGCGGTGGGAGGTTCGAGGATGAAAATCTGGTGTTGTCAAACTTCCTCCTCCCGCTGTTCGGGTTGCTGTTGCTGTTATTGTCGTTACTCTGGTTGTCACAGGCTTTAACGGTCGAACCCCTAGGTGGTAACGCACCTTGGGTCACAGCCTGATCCGTCAGTTTGTGAGCTAAACGGATCGCTTGTTGGATCGTGGCTGGTCTGGAAGACGTTACCATGCCCTGAATCTGCGGTGCTAACCCATCAATGAACATTTCGATCCTCTTGCTCGGCGGATCCACCATCCGCGGACACATCACAGCCAACTCGTGCGAACGGGTAGTGTAGGCTTCGATTTCCGAACCCACCATCTTCAGCGACCAAAATTCTGACTCTAATTTTGAAATTTCTTCCCTCGGACAGTACTCCTCTCGCATCATATTTTTGAACTCCTCCCAGTTCATCGCATTAGCCAGTTCCAATCCAAGGATCTGGACGTTCGAATTCCACCAAGTGAGGGCAGAATCCTCAAGTGTTCCAGCAGCGAATTTGACCCTACTGGCAGGGGGACAATTACACATCTCAAAGGCCGACTCGGCCTTCTCAGCCCAACGCAGGAAGCCTATAGCTCCCTCAGTGCCCTTAAACGTACTGGGCTTGCAGTCAAGGTAGTTCTTGAAGGTACACGTTCCACTCGGACCTCCAGCTTGATTCTGAACGTGCGCGGCTAAAGCGGCCGCAACATGGTCGTTCAGCAGAGTTTGGAGTTCAGCTGCAGTCAAGCTGATGTTACCACGTCCTCGTCCAGCGTTTCTTCCAGCCATTTCCTAGAATCACAGTATAAAATGTTAAACATGAATTTTTCTTTCATATACAACACACCATACACGTAATAAAAAGATAGGTAAGAAAGAAATAAGAAACAACATCACGTCACAACCACATATTAATCTAAATAAAAAATCATGATTAAAACCATTGTATTCGCTACAAAGTATTTCCAATCAATCCTTAAAATCATAGAAAAATAATAGTTCGGATGGAGACAACCCCTCCATCTAAGTGTCATCATCACTAGATGTCGTCATCCGAGGACACCTCTGAGGGTGCCTCTTCCTCAGCCGGTTCTTCCTCCGGTTCTTCTTCGGGTTCCTCCTCGGGATCTTCCTCGGGATCTTCCTCAGGCTCCTCTTCGGGATCTTCTTCAGGTTCGGCCTCAGGCCCCGCCTCAGGCTCTGCCTCAGGTTCGGCTGCGTTCTGAGCAAGTTGCATTTGCAAGACATCGCAACGCTCCAACGCTATCTCAGTTCGGGTCCTTGCTTCTTGGAGTTGCTCTTGTAAGTCTATCATCTCGGCTTGCATCTTCATCATAACCTTCATTTGCTGATCACTAGCCTCTCGCATTTCCTTCATTGCCGCTGCCATGCGGGCAATCTCCTCCTTAGTCTCGGTTCCGTCTTTTAACATTCTGGAAACGTTCTCCCTCGTATAGCGCATGTAACCCACGTCACGCTCCAAGCATGAAACAACAGCTGCGAGAACTCTCTCTACAGGTTCGGTTATGGGTGGTAGGGTGTTGGGATAAGCAGGGTGGTTCGGGTGAGGCAACGGGGGAACTTGTTCGCGATAGACCATACGTCTGATCATGTTAGGGTACCAATCCCAGCTAACGTCGTTTTCGTAAATGCCTCCGGATAGGCGGTACCTTTTCGGTGCGGGAGCTTCGAGTTCCGGGACTACTCGGGGTGGTGAGGCGGTAGGTAACTGCGGTTCCTTCCCGTGAGCATGCGTCATCGAATCGGATGATGATGAGGGTGGCGTCGACATTCCTACAGGTAAACCGTGTATGCGCGCGCGTATGAGTGACAGAGGTAAGGAGATAAGATTACAAGACTACACAAACCTATGCAGTGCGTATCATTAAAACTAATGGGTCGTCGCGGTTATAGTCTAGTATGCATGCAGCTTCTAGTTCGCTATAACCAATGGCTCTGATACCAATCTGTCACACCCTCAAAATCCACTAACGGAGTTTTACCGTCAGAGGGTGTGAACTGGCAGGATCGGAATCATCAGTTATAATCAAACCATAAAATAAAGTTTCAAAACCATGAAAACGTTTACGAGTAATTAAATGCGGAAGCGTAAAAACCTTTAATCAAAAGTTGCGTCACGCAGGACGACTTAAAACCAAAGATAACCGTTAAAAATAAGTTTGCAGGACAAAAGCGTTTTCAATCAATGCATGTTCCTAAACCGCGCGCCCGCCTCGGCTACCTGAGAATAACATACTAAAAGTGTCAACACAAGGTTGGTGAGTTCACAAGTTATATAAAAATAAATCGTTTAGCGTTTGCGTTCAGCGTTACAGCGTTACAGCGTTTTGCGTTAAGCGTTTTGCGTAACAACGTTACGGCGTTTTGCGTTACCAGATAGTGTTATGTCAAATTATATATCGATAGGTAGCTAGTCTATACAACAAGTATTACTAAGTGTTCGACACCGAAGCTGACTCGTTTAATAAGTGCCTTGTCACCAGGTCCTCCAGACCATGGTACGTGTTAGCCAAAATTACACCCGCTCGACCTCCAGTCGAGTTTAGCGTTGGGTAGGGTTTGTCAAACCCAGTAGTACTACTCAACAGTGACAAGCTATTCTAAATATTAACCGGTTCGATGTGTAGGACTTCAAATATTTCGTTTGCCACTTAGCCTTTACAAGTGATATATAATTTATAACAAAATCTTAAATGCGTTGTGGAGTATGTTATCTCCCCCAAGTGAAAAACGTTTGAAAACAGTTTAAAGAGGGGAAAGTGAAACTCACTGTTTGCGAAGAATTTCCCAAAATAAATCACCAAGATGCGCGTCACCGAAAAACTCTCTCTAACGTTCTAAAACAACAAAGAGATTTTTCTAAGTGTCGGAATATTATCGAGTCTCTAGACCCGGCACATAATACCTATGCACATAACATGTTTCGTGTTTCGTTTGTGAATCGTGTGTGACTTTAACAAGTGTTTTGTGACACATCACATGTGTAAGCAATCATATACGTGTCATGTATTCATAACGTACATTACTAGCAATTATTCCCCGTAAGGGCATTTTGGTCAACAAATAACAATTAACTAGCCATTATTCCCCATAAGGGCATTTTGGTCAAATTATGACAATCAATTAGCAGTTATTCCCCGCAGGGGCATTTTAGTCAAAACACGACAATTATCTTGCAATCATTCCCCTCAAGGGCAATTTGGTCAAAACACGATAATAAATTAGCAAGTATCATATTTCATGCATTTTCACAAAACTCAGCAGCTAGTTTCACCAAGACAGAAATCCTACTAGAAAGATTGTACTATTTCACCGATCATAGCATCTCAATTAATTTACCAAAAATCATCACAGAAGCACATACGTCTTAGGTTTCCAGAACATATTTTATTACATTTTTATTCCTCATAGTTTTCTCACAATCATCAAATCATTACAGCAAACTCATAACAGTCAAATTCATGCGCAACAGAATGTTATTTGCAATTCCCGTTAAACGAAAAATCCAATAAATGCAAGACCACTTGGGTTAGGTTCCTAACTCAATGTGTCAACTTCCAGAAGTAGAAACAACCCAATTGGTCTCGTAGTTCATGAGATATAACATTTACAACATAACCTAACAGCAGGTCTAACAGCTCAGCTTTGCACAACGTTTTTGTAAAATCATAAAAGTTAACTTCTACTTGTCCAAAAATTACAAGTTTATATTCTTTAGAAACTAGACTCATCCTAGTTTACTTTAGTACCAACAATCTCAACAAATTTTCATGTTTACACTTCGTTACAGTCACTTAAACATCAAATACACATTCTGTCCAGAAACTGTTTGCATCCAAACTCAACATAATAACAACCTATGAACTATCATGCATTCATATGACCCTCTAGACTCCATAAACACCATCCATGCACATCAATTACATATTACATACTTGATTAGGGTTTGTGTTTGAACTCAAATCAAAGACACAACAATTTACATGCAACAAGATTCAATCTAGTTATCAAATCATCATCAATCAACAACAATCATGTTAACTTCATACATACATGAAATCGGCTCATCTAGGGTTTTCAATTAACCCATTAAACATCAAAATCAAGTAATAAGGATGCATGGGATAGTCGATTATACCTTCCTAGCACCTAATTCTTCAATCACAAGCTTGATTTCTTGGTGTTATGTGTGTGCAAAGTGGACGGCAGCCAAGGGGATGGAGC